>NC_072735.1:94622040-94696424 GCF_026930045.1 Uloborus diversus
AAATTTACTTTTACTTTCATATACTAATCTGAAGCTTTATTACTCATCAGAGTTAGCCACTCTAGGAATAATTTTATTTGTCGCCTGAAATTGTGCCTTTAAGATTCAACTTCGAAATTTTTCGAAGATCAGTCATAAAGCACCTCTTTCTCACTTTTAAACACTTCAATTTCGAAAAAAATCCGAAAGAAGCTACTGACCCCCTAATATCACCAAAGAAGTTTAAAAGTGACTTCAATGTTGAAAAACTTATGGAAGTCACCCCAAATTCCCTTTCCTGCATCATTACCAAATATTGCCAAAAATTAAGATTT
The DNA here is from genome assembly GCF_026930045.1 of Uloborus diversus. NCBI lineage: Eukaryota > Metazoa > Arthropoda > Arachnida > Araneae > Uloboridae > Uloborus > Uloborus diversus. The sequence continues at coordinate 94,622,355 of NC_072735.1, forward strand.
TGATGTAAATTTCAAATATTCTACTATTAATACTAGCCATTCTCCCAGTTTCTATGACAGCAGTTAAAGCACAGTTTTAACATTTAACGAGTAAGGACTAATTTAAAGTCAACATAACATACAGTGACATCAAAGTCTCTAATTTATAAATAACTTGAAAAATTGTTGTAAAATAAGAAACATTTTAGTTTCTAAGTTTTAAAAACTTCTTCTTTGCAGATTTTAGTGAACTATTAACACTAATGTAGGCAAAACACATCAGTATATTTTATTTTCCTAATTAAGAAAATATTTTAATCATATAACTCTTACATAAATTCTGAGGTTATTTATCCCTTTTAAAAATACTCAGAATCGCAAATTAGCATAGGCGGCTCGTACCAGGGGTCAAGGGGAGCAAATGCCCTCTCACTTTCAAGAGTAAAGGACTTTGCCTCTCCACTTTTCTAAGTTCAAACTAAGGGTCGAATGGAAAATGATAGTGATGATCTATTCACATTTTAAAAGAAGAACTGACTTAAGGCTTATGGGTGGTTAGTTTTATGCTTTTTTCATGTTATTATTCCGTAAACATTAAAATGGAACTTTGATTTTGTAGGTGGGACTCTTTTCTGGTGGCCATCTGGTCCCGCTTTTTGAGTCCGTTTCTCAAATTTTTGGAGGTCAATTCATTAATAATGACATAAAAATTCAATTGCCCAATTTTTGAAGAAAAATTTAGCTTTAAGGGTGTGTCGTCCACCTAACCTACTCCCCCCCCCCACACTTCCTTTGACCCCCCACTCTTTTGGGGCATTAACCGCCTATGCAAATTGGAGTGTTTTGCTGTTTTATAATAATAAATAAAAATTAGCAGTTAGCAATAATTACTATGGTCTACAATGAAGGCTATTTAATTATAAATTTAACGACAAATAGTTAATGTGATAGTCTTTTTTGAGAAAAGAACCTGGGCTCCCTCTCAAACAGAACCTTGGCTACGCCTCTGCAAACTATTGACAAAAAACTAAGGGTTCCACGAAAAAAGTGAGCATTTAAAAGGTTTCCACTGATCAAAGATATTAAGAAACACTGTCCTAGTCATGACTTTCTGGCTAAAGTTCAAATGCTCTATTTTGTGCCTATTCAACAACTGAGGCTTAGTTGATTTTGCTTCATAAATAAAACTTTCACACCTTGTAATTGTGTTATGTATTGTCTTTTGACAAACGTTTAAGCCTGTCGTCTGAATAAGATTCCCGGTTGAGTACTTTCCACTTGATGTAAGTTTGCAAACTCTTATTTCATCACTTGAGGACAAAGCTCTAGTCTTCCACAGGTGTTTTTATAATAATTTTCTTTCAATCTTAAAAAATATTGATTACTGTTCAATCTTCCTATTTTTTTCGCAATAGTACAGCTACTCATCCTGTTGAAGAAAAAGCTTCAGTCTGCCCTTTTCATAATCAGTTAACGTCTTAATTTTCGACATCTTCACAAAGAGCACCAAAACTTCGAAAAATAATTGAAAAAATTACAAGTTAAAAGGGTTTTCACATTCTTATTAATTGCTGTGATATTTATTCCAGTATATGTACATTTAGTCTTTAAGAAATATTTGTGGCCTTAAAGTTGTTACTCAGGCTGAAATACTAACTTTGAATATACCATCTTTTTTTCTGGTAGCTGCATACTTCACAAAACCTGTCTATTGCGTTATTTCTTACAAATGAATATTAATAATTAATAATTCAATAATATTAAAATCCTTTCAATTTCATTTCCTGTTTTCTCAAAAGTTTTTCACTGGCCTTAAAGCTTTTACTCAGGCTGTAATGTTGTACAAAAGACCTGAAAATTCAAATTTTAAATAGTTGCCAATGGCCGGTAGGCACTTTTAGTTTAGCAGCCACTTTTATTAACTATTAGTAGGTACTTTATCTAAAGCTATTTTTTATGAAACAAATTGTACTGTAAAAGTTAAACTGTTGGTGGAAAATATTGGCATATGATGTCTAACTGCAATTTCTTTCATTCCCCCCCCCCCCCCCAACTCAGACATGTGATTTTTTCAGTATTTTTACTGAATTATGTATTTTTTGAGAGAGCAAAATACTGTGTGTAGAAAAGAAGAAGAGTCATTGGAAGCTAAATTCAACATGTTCAGGTAATTTCAAGCTCTAGTTAATATAGTCTGCTTTACACATACTAAATACATGGGAAGGCTTTCAGGTGTAGTAAAATATACTCAGGACCTGATTACTGCACAGGCCAACTTGGCATGGGCCTAGGGCCCCATCTTCCTAAGGGGCCTCGAATTTTTAAAAACTTATGCATAGTATTAAAAAATCATGTATTTTTGTGAAAATAATGAAAATTCCTCTTTTAAATAAATGTCAAACATTATTTTTCGTTGACTTACAAGTGATAGAATAGAGAGGGGGGGCCACCAAAACAATGTGGGCCTTGGGCTTCACTTTTAGTTAGTCGGGCCTGAATATACTAAGAGTGTTGTGTTTGTTCACAAAGCCATGTAATTTCAGTAGTTTTCATCCTGTTTGGGTCACATGTCTGCCAACTGCGTCCAAACTTTCGTATATGCCATGAGTTTATGCCTGTTAGCTCTTGAGGATGTGCAGTGGAAGCAAGGGCAAATCCAGCTTCTAGTTTTGGAGGGTATTATTATCAGGTTGATCATTAGTGATGTTTAGACTATTTTACCTTTTTGACAATTTTTTAAGTATCAGTTTTTGCATTTGATCCCACAATTGAAGACCCATGAACGTTTTTAAGGTGAAACTAATGTCACTTAAAAATCAGACTAGTGTTTGGAATTCAAATGAAAATAACTAGTTTTTGGATTATTAAGTCAGGGGAGTCCATCTTCTCCTAAGGATGATGGTTCCCCCCCCCCCCCAACCTAAACGAGATTTCAAACCTTCTACAATTATATCGTCTCCTAAAAATTTCAATAGCAAAGTCTGTGCCATGAACATATCCTTGTGAGCAACTCTTACTAAGAAACGAGCTGATGTGTGCCTCACATGACTTCCTTTTACTCCAATTTAATGTCATTTTCCCATCATTGATAATTTTAAGGTGATTCAATAGTTTACTCTCTAAATATCATCAACAATGGCCAAATTAAAACCAGATTTTAAAAAAAATCGCCAAATTTGTCGCCAAGTTGGCGGAAAAACTTGGCGATCAAAAGACTGGCGACATATCGCCAAGGTCCGCCAAATTGTAACACCACTTGAGTTTACATTGAAATTAACAATGATTTCCCCCCAAAAAGGGGCAAAAGACCCCCTTAGAAGCCCCAAATGCAACCAAAAGGGGGAGGTGCACAACTAGACCCCACTAGAAGTCTACATACCAAACTTCAACTTTCTTGGACATACCGTTCTTGAGTTATGCGACATACATACGTACATTCAGATGTCACGAAAAACTCGTAACTAACTCAGGAATGGTCAAAATGGGTATTTTGCGTGTCTATACGTTCTTAGGCACTTATCCACGTGTGGTCAAGTCGAGGAAAAAAACTTAACATTCACTCGGGGGTGAGCAAAATGGAAATTAGGTCGATTTTGAGGGAAATTTTTTTCGCGAATACAATACTTTCTTTTTGTAAAAGGGAGTAAAAATGATAAAATTGCAGTGACAATATATTCTTTTCAGATTGTTGGAAGATAAGCGAGTTTCGTACTGTTTCCTATTATTGATAGTAAATATTCAGTTCTGAGACAACTAGCTCCCACCTTTTTTTATGCTGCAGACTTCTGATCTGTATCATTGATTCATTTTTCAAATTATGCTGGTTGATTTTTAAAAACTTCAGTAATAACTTTAAAAGGTTATTGGGCATAATCACACCCTGGCAAAGAAAGTGACACAACTCAAAAAAAAAAAAAAAAAAGAAAAAAAGAAAAACAGTGGAGAAATTCAAAGTTTTACTCAAAGTAGTTTTAAGTGATTTAATCTCAAATATTACAATACGCAGAAACAATTACTAATGTGACGTTTACTGGTCAGTTTGTTGTGTAAATTAATAATTGCATACTTAAAGCTCTAAAATTTTACTTATAAATTATGAAATTTTAATGATGTGTCACTATTGATGATATTGTTTTTATGCCTACATGCACCAGTTACGGCAGCTAACTTTGTGCAAGTTTGTGATAAGAAAGAACACTGAATTTAGGCTTTAAATCAATAGCTAGTCCTTCCTGTCCTTGAAGATAGGCATATGTTACAAACAAAAAATAAAATTTTTAATTTGTGACATTTGCTCTTCTTTTAGGGACTTGTTCATTTGTACCAAAAATTCAGTTTTCAATTTTTTTTTTTTTTTTTAACACTTGTACCTTTTGCTTGTGGTAAAAGTGTTAATCTAATAAAATCTCTATTTTATTTTTTTCTCATAAAATTAGTTAAATATTTATTTTTATTTATTTAGGGTTTGATTCTGCCACATTTGAGAAAACCTGAAGTTTTTCTAAAAGCAAAGGAAATTAGGAAAAATTGAAAATTAAGAAAGATGGTACTATTGCAAAGAATACTTGTTGAGTTCATATTCTTTCTTACTTATTTTATTATCACTAGACCTATGTTGTGCAGAAACTGATTTTCTTTGTTCATCTCTATGAAAATATTTTTTATTTTAAGATTGTTCTTATTTATTTATGAAAAACATTTATTAGATAAAATATTGTTTTTTAATTCAAAAGTTTTGGATTCTTTCAAAACATTTTTTGATAAAAATCATTGTTTCCATACTTAAAATTGGAAAATGATGTGGTCTTTAGAAGAATTTGAATTATTCAAAAAGATTTTCTAGACCTTTTCAATGACATGTGTTCAAGTGTTGCAGTACAGCACCTTTATTTGGGATTCAGAAAATTGGAAAACCAGAAAGCCAGGGCAAATTTGCTTGCTTTTCCACCGATTAAAAAACAAATGAGAATTTTTTTCCCCTTTACTAAGAATATCTTTAAAAAATATATGTACAGTCGGACCTCAATATAGGTCATCCCTCGGGACTTTGAGAATGTGACCTTATAAGCGGATGTGACCTTACAACTGGTTTATAAACTTTTATCAAAAAAAACAAAATATAATGTTTTCAAAACAATATCACTTGATGAAGTTGTGATGTTTTCATCAAGTTGAATCAATCAAAATTAATGCAAATTAATATTTTAATTCAGAAATTAATACAAGTGAAAAAAACCTGTGATTTGCTGATCGAAAAATGGAAATGTGCTTACGACGGACACGTGATACTATAGGAGACTGCCTTCCAAATTTGTATGAATTGCTAAAAGCCATCTTTATTGACCTTGACCCTTATCTAAAAGCTGTCGCCCTCATCCACAAAGCCTGAATAGGACCAACACAGCTAGGGGAAACAAAATGATTCTCTCTTCTTACCTGCATTAAGGGGGGGGGGGTGATGATCCCTCCTACTCACTCCACTCGCCTTCTCTCTGCAGCATTCCAGGGTCTCTACACGCCTTTTCCTAGAATTTGAGGGGATAAAGGGTTCTGTGGAAAAGTTTTCCTTACATTCGTAGGGCAGATGGGCATTTTGTCGATTAAAGAGCATGTACTAGGGAAAATTTGTGGAACTGAATCAGTGAAGCATTGAAATCACTCAAAGAAAGGTAGACAAAAATGACCTTATAAGCGATGGCGGTTATTTCAGATCTGACCATATATCCGATAATCCATAACACAGAATCCCTATTCAATAACTCTGGAGTTTAAGAAAGTGTCCTTATATGCAGGGTGGACCTTATATCTAGGTCTAACTGTATTCATGTACAATTAGATTAATTTGCTCTAAAAACAAGATTCAAAGTTAGAGGGTTTACTTTTACTATTTTACCAAATTACGGCAAATTTTATAAAAAAATTTCCTGAAAGAAATTTGAAAAGAAAACTCAAAAACATGACATTCTCTTATTTTATTCTAACTGAACATCAAGGAAATTAATACTGACAAATTAAAATGCTACTTTTTATTGTATGACCATTAATTTAAGCCTATTAGAGCAAAAGTCTATACAAAAAATGCAGATAATGCCTGCATCCCAGGTTTGCAAGTGTTCTAAATGATTGATCGCATGGAACCTAGATCTTGGATTATTTTTTTGTTCCCTCCCCCCCATATACAAATGACTCAGAAATTAAAAAGCAATAATTTATATAAATATTTATTCAGTGTAAAACAGTAATTTAAAAATTCGTAATTGTGAAAATCAACCCTTTGCAAAAACGAACTCTTTTCAAATACAGTCGGACCTCCATATATCGAAGTAGCAAATTGCCGGAAAAAAATTCGATATATAAAAATTTCGATAAATAGAAACGATCTTATTTCATCATAAAAAAAATCTCCGAAAACATTAAAATTAAAGCTAATTTTCGTGTATGAAACCCAGTTCCTAATTTATACGAGCATCGGATTAAATGGATGTTAATAATTTAAAAATTAACATAAATTACATTTTTGCGCCTTCATACATCTTCATTCTTCGGCAATTCAACTTGATCCACAACATTAGAGGGTTTTCCTTTTGACAATGTAATCGAGAGAAAACCAAAAAATCAATCTACTTAACTTGAATGATTTTTATTAAAGCTAAAATAAGACTAGGAATGATAATCAACAGACAAAAGGGATAACTTGAAACTGATTTTAGTGTTGCTTGTAACAACTAAGATTGGAAATAACATGAGGGAATTTAAGAACTCCAGAACGGAACAACGACTTATCTACACACACCCCTCAATCCCAGATTCCTTATGAGTTTTGTAGCAACCTTCAGTGAACGTAGTTCTGTCCCCTAACCTTCATCTTTCATAAGACAAACAGTTTACAGTGGAAAAAAAATCCACGAATGTCACGAAAAAATTTCGATATATAGAGATTTTTTCGATATATAGAAACAATTTTTCTATGTAATGAACATAGGAATTTGCTGGGATTTCGATGGTATAGAAAATTTTGATATGTGGAAGTTCGATATATGGAGGTTCGACTGTACTAGAAATTAAAAAATCATTCGTTGCAACTTACAAACATACTTCTAATGCTTCATTTTTCTTCTTTTTGAAACGATTTTTACCTAAAACTGGAATGAAACGTTTTTTTAAAAAATGTCTTATGAATCAAATTTTTAGGCTTTTAAATGTTCCTTTCTTTTAATGCTTCCAAAGTTTTAAGCATTTCTTTTTCTTTGTTCTTATTTTGAAATGCATTATATTGCATTGTTGTAATTTAAGTTTTTATAAATAATCTAAACAATGCTTTTGTAGTGATTCAGATGATAAAGATGGTCCTGTGAGTATCCCAAATATTTGATTCTCTACTACTGTATTTTGCATTTCCTATCAACTTGAAGTTTTAATTATAAACAACTAACAATGGCTTCTGCTATTGCTTTGTTTAACTTCCTAATTTATTTCTTGAATTAAGGTGATTTACAAAAGATTAACTTGATATTCCAATCTTATGACATAAGGTCCCCCCCCCCCTTTTTTTTGATGGATTTTAATAATTTCAGTTTTATGAATGTAACAAAAGTCAGTCAATATTTGCATAAAAACCACACCTATGTTTTAGAAATGTGCCAAATTTTAATGAATAAACAGAGACACATTTTAAGTTTCATTCATTTTTCACTTTTTAAATGGTAAAAATTCTAATAACTAAATTTAAAAAAAAAGAAAATGCATATGATGATAACTTTTTAAGCATAACTATAAAACAACTTTTATGCTCATTGATGCATTCTTGAGCATTCATGTTTTTCAGTCACACCTGCTTTGTAATTTAAAACAAAATTCTCTAACATAAAAAAGAGTATCAAATTTTGTTGTTTCACATGATGTTAAACATTAGGCTAGAATTTTGAAACACAAAATACAAGTACAAAACTATTCATATCAGAAGTTCGAATTCCTGAAACAATATAAAACATTATATTACTGAGTTAGTTTTTTCAATAAGGTTGCACTAAGATACATTACATGAAGCATTTCATATTTCTGAATCTTAAGGTATGTAAGTTAGCTTGATAATGATTTGTTTGTCTCATTCTAACTTATTTTTTAATTGTATTGATTTTCCTTTTACCTGTGATATACTTGTATAATAAATCTTATTTGCTTTGAATAATTAATTTTATGAAGCTGATATGCGTGTGGCTTTTGCAAATTCAACATTAATAACAATGGATGGACTAAAAGCTAAGACTAATTTGCATACATACTTAGAATGTTTAAAATTTTAACTAAAAATTAATTTATTTTTAGCACATTTTTCGAAAATTAAAATGAGGAGCTTCCAGGAGTATTAGTGGAAGAATGCATTATTGAAAAATCCTTCTAGTTATACCTCTCATTTAAAGCTTTAATTATTTTATCTCCATGACTACAGATCAGCATGGTTTAGTCTTCAAAATCATGACCACTAGCTTAAAAAAAAACCTATCTTGACCATGTAAATCAAAGTACTTTCTTACAGTGCTACTAAAGTTAAATGCAACTGGGGGGGGGGGGGGGGATTGCATTATTGTGTTGCTCACTTAACATTTTATTTTTATCTGTGTACATCACTTAGTAATCCTCAGAATAGTGAAGGAAAAAAAGATGGATCAAATAATGATTATTAAAATACAATGCTTTTGATGTTATACTATTAAAACTGAATATTACTGTAAATAGAGAGTCTTTTGAAATATACATATTTATACAGGGTTCATTATGAAAGTAATGAGCATTTACTGGCAAAATATATTTATTGATTGTAATTTATACAAATGTTCCAATATTCTTCAAAATACATTCCTCCTGCATCAATAAACTTGCGGAGACGTGTTTGCTAGGCCTGAAAGGCACCCTGAAACTCTTCTAAGGGAATGCCTCTCAGGAACGTTGTAACATGGTGTTGGATGTTTCCCAAGGTTCCCCAATGTTTTCCTTTCTTCTCTCTCGAGTCACGGAAACAAAAAGAAGTCACATGAAGCTAAGTAGGGACTGTAAGGTGGTGTAGGATCACCGGGGGGGGGGGGACATCCATAACGGGGGTTCGTCGGTGACCTCCTCCTGGCTCTCTTTGAATGCCTTGTGCCACTTCCCAGACTGTGATCTTGAAATGCAATCGTCCTTGAAGGTTTCTTGCAGTATCTGGAATGTTTCAGTTGCATTTTTTCCAAACCTCACGCAAAACTTTATGGCGTATCATTGTTCAAGCGAACGCTCCATTGCGTTATGTTACAAAAGTTCAAAACATACTTCAAGCGGAGGCACTTATCTCCGCTCACACTGCTCAAAAGCAACTGACGACTGGATGCATTGAAAGGGCATATCCCGCACCACATTTCCCAGCCGGTTTTACCGTGCTGCCATCTATCGTCGCGTCACAATAACATTATGCTCATTATTTTCATAATGGACCCTGTACAATTTAACGATACCCAATTTAACAATTTCCTAAATTTAATGATACATTTCACTGGTTCAGATTTAACTGCATTGAATGTGTGTTAGGGCAAAGTTAGGTTATGTGCTCTCTGAGGCATTCCACAAATGTATATGCTCCACGATTTAACGATATCCTTGATTTAATGATAACTTTTTCCAGCCCCTTGACAATCGTTAAATGGGGGTTATACTGCATATATATTTTTCTATTTTTCAATAATACATAGCCTGTTCCGAAAATAATTCTCAAATTCATAGTTATACTTAAAAGTACCTCTTTTGTAACAAAAAACTTCAAAAGGCTAAAAAATTGAAAAGGGCCAACATTTTTACTTCTTACATAGTAAAGAAAATATTGTGATCGTAAAAAATTTTCCCCTCAAATTTCGGACTAAATTCCATTTTACTCGCCTCTAAATGAATGTTGAAGTGTTTTTTTAGCCCATCCACACCTGCAAATGTACCTAAGAACATACAGACAGTTGAAATGATCATTTTGACCATCCCTGAGTTAATTATCATGACTTTTCTCAAGACGTATGTATGAATTTCACATAACTCAAAAACTGTATGCTCTAGAAAGTTAATCTTCACTGCTGTAGAAAGTTAAAACTTCAGATGTACACTCTGAGAGGATGTACACTCTATGACCAAAAATATTGGGACACTTTCAAAAATTCACTAGAAATAAGAGACCGGTTGCTCTGTAATTTTTTCACATGAAAGTTATATTTTAGCTGTCATTTTCCAATAAAAATTAAACCTAATATTGATTTAGAAGACCAGCAACAAATTGTGAAAAAAATAAAGGTTTTTGACCATCCTTCATTGTAAAAAGCTGGGAATAAGCTACAAATTATGTAGAAATAAGTTTAAAAAACTATGTAGAATTTATTTTTATATTTTTACGTGAAAGTATCTCTTATACCCACGAAGATATAAGCATTCCTTTCAAAAAATACAAATTTTATTTGAAGGTTTTCAGCTCATAACACCCTTTTCCATCAAATGTTACTAAACATTCAGAATATTTGACAGCATACAAAAGAAACATTATAATCAAATTTGAAATTCAAAGATTGAAAGTCTGATGAAATATGAACGTTTGAAGCAATTAAATTTTCATGTGCAAAAGATAGCGATTTATAACCTTTATAATCTAAAGCCCTAGGTAAATCCTGCAACTCATAGTAAAATTTCAATTCAATATCCCTTAGTTATCAGCGATATCAATAAAAAAGTTATCGACGATCTAAAGATCCGAATTTCAATAATTCTTGGATAGGCGAAAAATCATAAGTGATCGTTCGCTAACCAGCAACACTTTTCTGTTATCGAGTGATTCATGATAGAAACGGATTATTTGCGAACAGTCCCTCAGAATTCATTGATTATTCAAGAATTATTGAAATTTGGCTCATTAGATCGCTGATACCTTTTTCAATTTACCATTTACCTTTGTTAATGTAATTAAAAAAAATGACTAGTCATAATCATATTTTATATCAAATTTTGAAAGCATAATACAAAATACTTTAATAATAATCTGAAACATTATACATATTGAGTCTGAAAAAATGATTTTTTTCAGACTCAATTTTTTAATAAATCCCTAACATTGATATTTCAGAATTTGAGTTCTTATAACTTCTATTCGACAAGGCTATTTTCATGATTAAGTAGCCATTCTTTAACATGAACACCACAAGAAAAATTACCGATGCTACCATCAGACTTCACAACTCTATGGCACGGAATGAGGAAAGGAATTGGATTATTCTTCATTGCAGATCCAACGGCTCTTGATGCAGCTCCATTGCCACAAAGCTTTGCTAATTCACCATAAGATAGTGTTTTGCCAATGGTCACATTTGACATTAAAGTTGTCCAAACCTTTTTTTGTAAAAGTTCCTATAGAGAGTTATTAATGAAGAAATAAGTTTTAAAATTCAGTTATATTAAAGCAGCTAAACTTCAAAGTAAACTAAAAAGTTCTTTTTTCTTTAAAATATTCAATTATATCTCTAGTTATATATGATCTGATAATTTTAATATATTTAGATAAAAATAAATTAAATGTAATAATATGTTAGTGAGCATCTTTTTTTTAAAACTCTTTATGAGGATGATGAATCCTGGCTCGGCTTGATTATTTTATATCAAGGAGTTGAAATCTGAAAAATGAAATCTTTCACTATTAAAGTAAGAAAAAGATAATGGGAAGTACATTTTACCAACTGTTATCAAATGGTACAAAATATTCACTTTGCCATAGAGGTAAAGAAAAGATATCTACTGATCTGGTGATCCCAAAATTCCAGTATCATATCACTATCTTCTTTTTTCCAATTTTATAATTAAATGAAAAATCAAGTAATACATGTCATTTATCAATGAAATTTATTTATTGACAAAATCTACTCCACTTCAATCACTACATTAACACTGATCTGGTGATCCCAAAATTCCACTATCATATCACTATCTTCTTTTTTTCCAAATTTATAATTAAATGAAAAATCAAGTAATACATGTCATTTATCAATGAAATTTATTTATTGACAAAATCTACTTTACTTCAATCACTATATTAACACTATACCATAAACTTTTTACTTTTTTTTTTCATACTTGCTCTGCGGTTAAAAAATAATGCAGGCTGAATTAACAGTTCATTTTACATACTTATAGGTCTATGTTCACTCTTTACCGTTCTTCAGTTCATCAAATGCTTTACTTTACTTCTTTATGCAACATAAAGTGAAAATTTTCAAACAGCAATAGCAGATGAACTGTAACAAGGTCATTCTCCCAAAACAGCACCATTTGGTTAGGGCAGGTAATGGGGTTTGGTTAGGGGAAGTGGCAGGGGAATGACAGAGGAAACAATACATTTTTCTGAAGGTATTGTAATCCCTCTGGGAAAAGCAAATAGTATTTCAATGAAATTTAAAATGATACAATGTGGTGGTTTGCAAAAAGTAGTTATTGTGGTCACTTTTTTCCCTTACACGTGACAAAATTAACTATGAGAGACAGAGTAATGAGTCATTAAAAATTCTTAACAAGATTTAACTTGGGAACACTTGACTCTTTTTTATTTTTGCAAAAAGAACCAATTAAGATTATTTCTATGATGGGGCTACAGCTCAAATGCTAAATTATGGGCTAGTATAATTATTTCCAGTCCATTCTTTGACAGGGGAATGACAACAAAATCAAAGTCCCCCCCCCCCCCCCCCCCCCCCAGAATAGTGCAAATCTTGAAAAGTCTATATTTTACAACATTGCATAATAGTTGTTAATAGATTAAGCAACAATTTCTTTATAAATGTATAGATGGCCCCTAAAGCCACCCCCTCTCATTTAAAAACAAACTAAAATTGCGTTTTTCAAACATTAGTTTCATACATACACTCATGCCTGCACACAGATTGCAGACTTCTTAGAACTAATTTTTCTTTCAGATAGAGGAATGAAATTTATCATGCAAAAAATTATTTAAATGAACAATAATAGAAAGTTTGTTTCATCATATCTTACAAACATCATGTTATAAAAGCATTTCAGCATCAAGTTAAATAAATACCTTTGTGCATAAAAACTTAAAAAAAAAAAAAACGTCAAAAGCACAAATTGCAGATTACTGCAGACACGTGTTTCGGCATTACAAGGATCACCTTTTTCAATGAAAAGCCAAAAACCCATTGTCTCTTATGTCTTTTCATTCATAAGCTCATTTCTTTTGCATTGAAAAAGGCGTTCCTTGTTACGCCGAAACACTTGTCTGCAGTAATCTGCAATTTGCTTTTTGATGTTGTTTCTTATTTTACATTCTTGCATCAGTTTCATTTTTATATAAGTTAATTTGTCACATTTGGAGCAATGACAAGAGTACTGCAGGTCAGAGAAAATGACCAAACAATGATTTTTTTTATAATTCAATCTGATTGAAAATGAAGAAAAGTTCAATAACCTACTCTGTTGGGATAATTTACTTCTGATAAATACAATTAATTGTAGAGACGTACCAAGTAGCACTTTGGCCGAGTACCGAGTACTCGGCCTTTCACTACTCGGCCGAGTACCGAGTTACCGAGTTTCAATTATGTTTTAAAAAGAACCATCGACACACACGTGATGAATTTTGAACTTATTGGAATAGAAGTATAGACCTTCATGTCCATATAATAGTTTTTAAAACAAAATTCCAGCTGAAATTTAATTACGCATTATGTAAAAGATTTTGTTTGTGTCAAAAATTTTATAAAAAGGTGATTTTCAAAATAAAAAATAAACGAATAAATAATAAGTATGATTAATCAAGTTGGAATTAAAACAAATTATATCAATTTATTTTAGTTCTAGTGTGCACAGAAATTTTGGGGCCCATCATAAATGACTTTTCCGGTGCCCCCTCCATATTATTTATCTCTATATTTCATGCCTAGTTAAAAAAATATTGGGCCGCCTACAGGCTTGGGCCAACAGGTGTCCCTTCTCCCCCCTCCTGTTCACGCCCCCCCTTCTAGTCCGCCACACGTAATAATATAAAAATTTCATATTTTTTACACTGCTCCATTTTCAATAAATAAATTTTATTAACTTTGCAAATATTGAAAAGATTTACTCCATTTAAGCATAACAAATTTCATTATTCTCAAAAATTAAATTTGACTTGTAAATTTGAATTGTAAATGATTGCAGTATATTATATGGTTGCACTCCTTTATTAATTTTAAAATCTGCCTTAACAATATTCCAATTTTTACAAATATTGGGTATTGGTCAGGTATCTGATCAAAATTTGGCCGAGTAGGCTGAGTACCGTGTAGTTACCGAGTACTCGGTACGTCTCTAATTAATTGTAATATATTTACATTTGTTATTTTAAATTATCTCCATAAAAAAGAAAAATGCTCATCGCAGTACAGTTTATTATAGCTTAATTTGCCCTTCAATTCACAACAAGGTACATATTCCATTTAATTTTTAAAAATATTTTCCCAGTATTCAAATAAAACCTCCAGTATAGTTTTTAGTATTTCCAGTATGTAAAAAAAAAATCTTGTGCATTGCCAGTACTTCCAGTATTGATAGAAACCTTGATTGAACAATGGTTTGGAGAAGATATCTTGAAAGGGAAAACTTGAAATTAATATTGACTTGCCATAAACAATGAGTAAAGAGACCTTTGTCAGTATCAAATTGCCACCAAAAGGGGATATGCTTAAATAGAAGTGTACGGATCCTATATGCGAAATTTCAGCCTTCTATGAAGCTTTATATTTATGCCAGATACAAATACATAAGTACCGACGTCAATACAAAACTAGTCAAGAATTAGAGATTATAAAAATTAATTTTTTTTTTTTGGTTGCCTATTGTACATACGAAGATAGGTTTGAAAAAAGAAGTCAAAATAAATGCAGGAGTAACTAAATTGGAAATTTAGGTTTAAATTTCAGTGGGAGAATTTTCATGAACACGTCTTTTACTTTGTATAAGAAAGTAAAAAAGAGGAGACAAGTTAAAGAGCTATAAAACTATGAAAAACTGAAAAATTGTTTTGCTGTTTTGATCTTTTATTTTAACACATAAAATTTATTCTGTTTGAAAGTTTTCTCACCCACAAGAAGCATACATTAATTTCACTGAAGGAGAAAAAATATTTTGAAGAATATAAAAATAAACCTAATTTTTGTTTATGAAAATTAGTAGATTGTGAGAATAACTTGTTTATTTTGATTTCATAACTTTTAAATATATTGTAGGGTTGGTTGGGGAAAGTGGGTCATGGGGGTAAGTGGGTCACCCCCCTAAAACTAAAATATAAAGTTTTCAAACCTTTTTGCACTGATCATGTTAAATTTCATCACAGTGATTGGTTTTGCACATATTTGGGATAATCTTTAAGATAAAATAAAACAATAAGATCAACTTTTTTTGTTTCAAAACTTTTGTATAAGGTTTCAAAAACTATTCTCAAAAGGGGTACCACTCACCCCAATCAACCCTATTTTTAATATACAAAAAAATGTATATAGCATAAAATTAACTCAATTAATGAAAAGATTCCAAATCATTTGTTGACTTAAATTTTAGTGAACATCAGAAATTTGAAATTGGTCATTACCCTTTCCTAAAAACACAGTAGGACATATAGGAGGTGAAGTCATTTTAAGGCAGTCCAGAGGTGCATTGAAATATGATTTCAACCAACTAACCACTGCATGTTTAGGCGCTCGCTCTTCTTCAGGCAAATCACTGCAAAGTAAGTACAATTCAATACAAATACAAAACAAACTACCAGCAACCAGTTTTTTAAACCAAACTAGTTGGATTGAATATCTTAGTCAAGATATTTAATCCGAATAGTGGTCAGGTGCCCTCTTCATACCATTGACCCATTACAAAATTACAACACAAGTTTCAACGTTAGTATGAGTTTTAGTTAGCAAAGAGTATGAGTTTTAAATAGCTTTAAAAAAATGTATTGTTTACACAGGTGGCTATTGGTACTGAAAAGTGGGGGTGCAAGAGCAATCAACAACTAAAAGCCATTGGATTTTTAGTGGCAGCAAAAAAAAAAAAAAAAAAAATGAAAGAAAAAGGGGGGGGGGAGTACAAAATTTTGCTAAAGCTGGTTTTGAGAGCATATGAACGGTAATTGATGTAAATCTAACAGTTTAACTTACGTTTTTGTTAGAATTTGATAAATTATGTGAAGAATAACTTACCTCAAAGAAACACTTAGACATGAATTAGACTTACATTGTTTACCCCAAAGTATTTTGAGGTCTCAAACACTTGTTAATACAGTGAAGCACCGTTTATATATTTTTGAAAGGACTGTATGAAAAAAGCGTACAAATGAAAAACCATATAATAGGTAAGATAAATAAATACCTTTGTGCTGAATAGTAAAGTCAGACCAAACAACGTATAGGTGTTGGTTAATGTGTATTAGACTCTGCATGGACCAATTTAAAAAACGTAAAAATTATTAAAAAACATAGGGGGACCCGGGGTAAAATGGGTATAGTTGCGTTTTTCTTGTTTTTATTCTAAAAGACAAAATTTTTAGAAAAGAAAAAATTGTGTTGAAAATGTTTACATATCTGGAAACATTTTGAAATGAGAAAAAAATCTAGCAACTCATTTATACCAGGCTTAACAGACATTTTATTTTTCAGAACACAAAACATGTATTCATAGTGAGTAATAAACTTCTTTCTGAAAAAATTTACAGAAAGAGTTCTGGAAATTTTTTATTTGGATTTGATAGAAGAAGAATTTATCTAACAGAAAACTCAAAAAATAAGTAAATTTCAATAATAACAAAAAATTTATAGTACTTTTAGTTGCGCGGGGTAAAATGGGTATAGCCAATGTTTTCGAGTTTGAGACATTAAATGCATGAAGATTAACAAGCTTAAATTATGTTTGCAAGACAGCTGTTAGATAGTGTTCATGTTTTAAACTAAAAGTATGTTTTGTAAAAGTTTTATTAATAAGTACCCTGTATTTATTTGTTCTATTTATTATTTTAACTACTATAACTTATGCCAATTAGTATTTAAAGGTATTATATTTTTTGATTATTATTGATAGTTTATGATTACTGTAGGTTGGTAATTTACTGTAGCTATACTATTATATACATTTACATTATAAGACATATTAAGTATTGATAGCAAATATGTTGTCTTTTTAATTTCCTTTTAAAATCAACCATGCCCAGAACATAATCTGCGTACAATTTCACACACAATCACAACAGAATCCTTATGCCTCATTGCAAAGTTGTACTGAAAAAACCAAATTCTCATGCTATACCTCTAGCATAAATGTGTACCTCTTTGTCCGCAGCCATTTTCAAGCAATGAAAAGGCTATGAAAAATTTACAAAAGAAATGGAAGAGAGGGAAACACAGGTGGGAGAAGTTTTTACTACAAAGCAGGTGGCTGCAAGATTGTATACAAAACAGGCAAGAAACACAAAAAAAAAGCAAAAAAGAATAAAAAAAATAAATGTACAATTAATAAAAAAGGACATTAACAATAATTGATAAAACAGTCAATGAAGTAGACGTTAAAACAAGAGGTTCTCCCAGTAGTCAAGGACGTAGCCAAGGGTGGGTCCATGGGGTACGGACCCCCCCCCCTTCCCGAAAGACCACTGTCTGCTTTTAGTCAGTTGTTGCACCCCACGTCAACAAAAAATTTTCAAAAGAGAAAAATTTTATGAAAACCGGTAATTTCCCCTTAAATATTCCCATTAATCGGCAATTTTCCCGCATCCGAGACAATTCAGAACACGAGAACCTCGTGAAACTGCAATTCTCTCTTGCGGCCTTTCTTTTACTGTTTCGCGTACTCCATCCGAAAATGACGAATTTTCGTTTCTGCTTTCAACTCAGCTGGGTTGTGACCTTGAAATTCGGCCCCTTTCCCTTGATCCACCAGATTGCCATTGGCAAAGTAATTGAAAACTAACATTTATTGTCACTTTCGCCTTATCCCCAGTCTCATTGGCGTGTTTTTCTTTCTTTCTTTTTTGTTTCGACTCTTTTCCCGTTTGGACTTGATTTCCTAGACACATGCTGCACGAAGGAAGGACAGCCAGAGTGGGGTGCATCTGTGGTGAATCAGTAATTGAAAGTCCTATTATTTTCTGTTTTAACACACAGTATTTTTCCTACTACACACTTATAGGAAACATATCTGGAACAAATTTGTAATCAGAAGAAAATTAAGTTTACACAAACTAGGTAAGTTGTAGTTCCTTTTTAAAGGTTTCTTAACAATACAAGCAATTTTATGTGGTAATGTGTTTTCCCATTTAAAAATTAAGTTCAGACAGAAATGAAAAAGAAATTCTGCACATTTCGTGTGTTTGAGGATGTGAAAAAATGATCATTAATTATTAATTAATTTATTTTTACTGTTTATATTTTTGGGATGATTCATTTCAGATTCATTTATATTTTGATTTATAATCTTATTGAAACTTTTAGTTTATTTTTAACAATAATATGTTACTTATGTCCCCAGAAGCTTACAACTTTTGAACTGTAATCCTAAAAAAAAAGTTCTTTTTTTTTTTTTTTTGAACATTTGTGTCTTGTTTTTAGCTGAAGATAACATTGAGAAACTTCTCTCTCTTTTCTGAGAAACAAACTAGATTTTTTACGGATGTTTTTCCACCCAATATTTAAACCTGACCATGAAACATAATAAATGCCCAAAAAAGAATTTGTGTTTGAAGGTAAAGTAAGTGAATAAATAAAATTTGAAGTTGACGCGTTTATTTATTTATTATTATTTTTTTAAGTTAGTTGAAAAGCTAAGAAAGTTCTGACCACACTATTCAAATGAAAATCCAACATAAATAAAGCAAATTCTCAAGAAAATACAGCAAATAACTATTTCAAGGCTACAATGGAGCTTCTTCATCAGTGCAAAAAGCTCCCCCCACAACAAGAAAGTCGAGAACTGTTCATGTTTCATTTAGTCCCGATCATTGGATGCATGAATTCAGTCAAGTTTAGCAACATGACGCATAGAAAAGATAAAGTCAGGGCTTAATTTCAACCAAAAAAAAAAAAGTACAGGAGCTGTATGTTCTTCAAAATATACACAGTGAAATCCAGTGATAACAAATACCAATGCAACAAAATATCTGTTTCAACGAAATAAATATTCAGTCTTGATTTAATCCCCATTGCATTGCTGGAGTTCTGTTGCAATGAAATTCCCATTAAAACAAAATTTGCAGTCCCTTGAAGTTCGTTATAATGGGATTTCACTACATTTTAACATAATTAATGGAGTGGGGGAACCAACAACAATCTCATGTATCCAGGAGAGCACTCAAATTGTTCAGTACCAGAACATTTGATTTAATGGTGGGAGGTCATGGAGCAGACTGGGACATTGAAATTTTTAGGATGGGGAATGTTTTGAGGGGGGGTTTTTTTGTTAGGAGGACGCTTTTGCTGTGAGATCTTCATAGAATTTGGGGGGACAGATGGGCACCCCAGTTTATATAATAGCATACACTGCAAGAATATGGGCTCAGCTCTATATGCAGGTAACTAGCTATACAGTCAAACTCTCTTATAACGAGCGCAAAGGGACTGTGATTATACACATTATCCAGCCTCGTTCTATAATGAACACCTCATAATCTGAACACTTTTGTTCAGTCCCATGAGTGTTCAAAGAGAATCCACTGTACACACATTTTTTAATGTTTCTTTACTCCACAAATTAAAAAAAAAATGTTGTCATTGCTTGTTCTCTAGATTTATGATTTATTAAAATTTGATTGACTTTGGAATATCAAAGAAAATGTACCAAAAACGGGTAAGCTGAGCTGGAAGTCAATAGAAATTTTATGAATCACATCGCTTTAAGCGGAGTTTGCTCGTTAAAAGCGAGTTATGCTCCCATAGACTTGACATTGTACCAACCAAATATTTCTTGCATCCTCCCTAAATCCGAGTTCTTGTTAAATCACTGGCTGGTTGTAAGCGAGTTCGACTATACTATGCCAAATGCATTGTTTTAACTGTGTAAATTAAAAGTCACTTCTTTTTTAATTTGGAAGCATAAAGAAAAAAAAAATTTTTTTCAGTTTCAATTAAAATCATAACATTGACAGCAAAAACATGGAAAATTTGATGACAGGTAAAATTTTGGGGATGTAAAATTTTGGAACACAAGGATGAAGCAAAAATTTATACAAGAAATAATGGCAGTTTTGGTATAATTTTTTTATGGTTAATGTTCCTTGTAGCCGTGCTTTTACGGAGAGAAAACTATGGGGCAAGACAAAGAAGCACTTTGATATGTTGCAAGTGACATCACTGATGTAAATATTCTGTTTAGGAAAGAAAATGACAGATCATCATTTTTAGAACAGAAATACTGGTGGGTTTCAGGAGGCAATATGAATGAACACAATTGTTTAACGTCTAATTTTTTAAGAAGTAGCTGGAAAAAAAGAAGTGTAGCATATTTGAGCTTTGATACAAATTAAGCTTTCCTTAAGGCACAACCAAACTGCATTGTAATAAAAACAGGGCTGCATATTAGGAGGGAAACCCATAGACTATGACTCCCAGAGCTCTAAGGCATCAAACGGTAAGTGTGCAAGCAAAAATTTTTCCTCCTTTCAACTTCAGAACTTTTCTTTCCTCTTTATTAAAAATATTTTTCTCGTAATTCCAGAGTTAAAATTCACTGATAGAGTTATAAATGAATCAATTGTGTGTCGTGTATCGTAAATGACTGCTAACAACTCATGCCTGAAATTTAATGGCATTTCCCCCCAAGCGCACAAGCAGGGACTTAGAGCTGGAGCTATGTGTCTGGAACTGGAGCTCTAAATCTCCCATTGCTCCAGGGTGCAAGGGATGTCAAATTTTAAAATAAACATTGCTTCAACTATCAATTCCTGTGAAAAAAATTTGAAATGATCATATAATTTTAAAAACAAAACATTTTTGTTTGACTGTATTATGTCATTAAATTTTAGATGTTCCTTTTCATAGTATAAGCTGGAAATTTAACCTGAAACTCAAAAGTGCTCATATTGCTGCCCCCCTTTTCCCCAAAATAAAGCCGATGTTTTAAGTCACACACCCTCTTATATTTTGTCTCAAATGTCAAAACAGTTGTAAAAAAAGTTTTATATAATATGAACAATGGCAACTTGCGTTTGAAAGTGTAAACCAGCTCCGTATAAAAGGTTGAAATGAGAAAAAAAAACTTTTTTCGGAAGTTCAAAATTTCATGTTGAGAAAACATTGCTTTATGGGGCATTCCACGGTATTTTTGACATTATGTAGAGTCCGTAACGTGACCTTTTTTTTTGCCATAACTTTTTAATTTACCGTTTGATTTGCAAATTATTTTAATATTAGCTGGTGTATTGGTAGGAAAAGATCAAAATAAAATAATATGCTAATCAAACAGTAAATTAAAAAGTTATGGCAAAAAAGGTCACGTTACAGACTCTACATAAATGTCAAAAATATCGTGGAATGCCCCTTATGCTTACTGAACATTACGTCTAACATAAATTCAAAAATGTAGTTTACTTTTTCTAGGAAATTCAGGAGAGGGTAGTGAGCACACTTGATAGTCCCTCCACAATTTGTCTCATTGTTTGCAAAATTCCCGATTAATTTTAGTAGGGTGATTTTAAAAGTTATGTTCTGAAATTTCTAGAGGTCTCTTCCCTCCTGGGGGTGAGAGGCATTTACTTCCCTCAATTTTTACTAAGTCCCAATGCAACCGAGTGTTCCACTGAAGCAGGACAAAGCCTGCAGCAGATGAAAGCTTTCATTGATTCCTATTATATTATTTCAGTGAAAGAATTTCGAACGGGGTTGAAAATAAATTTCATTTAATAAAACGTGCAAATAACAAGCAGTTGAAATGAAAAAAGGGGATATTTCAATAATTGGGGTCGTCTCATTTTTGGCGTAAAAATTTTTATTTTGGTAACCCTGCTGATTTATAGTAAACCTATGTGAATAGATGTTTCCGATTTCTTTGTTTTGATTTGCAAAGAAAAATATCTCTCGCGCATGCGCTGGAGCCAAAAATTGACGCCAATGAAGAAAGAACGCTAGATTCCCAATTATCGAAATATCCCCTGAAAAAGCTACTTTTACAAGCAATCATTCCATTCTGATAAAACATAGTAAATTAATTTTACTCTAAATCGAAATCCACTCCTATGCCTACTTTGTCAGGAAGAATAGTTACACTATGAACACCTTGATCGCATTCTGAGATTTCAAGAATTCCAATTTTGCAGAGTACACAAATTTTATGTACATTGCAAGAAAAATTCATATTGGAATTGGAAAATTTAGAAAGACTTGATCTCAATAATATCTTTTAAAATACGCAGCAGACGACACATTTTTTAACTGAGACCTCTGATAGGCAGTTCGGCAGTTGCCACTTTTACCATGACAATGAAGTGTAAAAAAACTATACAATGTTTAAAATTCTAAAATTTCACCAGTTAAATGCGCATGCGCTTAGAATAAACTCACCCAACAAAGCCAAACCAGTTCTTGCCAAACTAAATACTTTGGCTTCCGGTTTCGGAAACACCTCTCTTGGTTGCGTTCGACGAGCTCGACCGGGAGCGACCGGTTAGTTAAACACGTGACAGCTGATGATCACTCGCTTCAATCAACCAATCAACTGCTTAATGGTAACTGCTGTGGTAACCGGTTGATCATAGAACGCTTCGGTTACTAACCAGTTACTTACCGGTAGACCGGTGAGTTTCTTCGAATGCATCGCGGTAGTTTTGGCAGTTTTTTAGGGATGGAAGTTTAGTTCCTTTCGAGGAACTAGTTCGTTTAGTTCATCTCAACCTTGTGAACTAGTTCAATGAACTAGTTCAAATGAACTATTCAGAGCTTTTTGGCGGGAAAATATAGTCAAATGTTGCCAGATAGGTAGTTCTCCCTTTTTAAAGGCCGGGGGGGGGGGGATAAATTTTGCAATTTGCCGGGCTGTGTAAATTTGGGCTGATTGAATTTTCGCGTATTTATGTATATTTTTTGGCGAATTTCCGCGTATTTATTCATATTTTTCGGTTTAATTATCAAAACTAATATTTTTTAACAATCAGGGGTTCCAACCTGGGGGAGAGGGGGGGGGGGGGTCATGGCACAGGCTGCGCCATTGAAATTTTTAGGGGGGGGGGTAGTAGGGGTATTTTTTCTTTTTTTCGGGGGAGGCTCCTGCTTTGGGGGGATTCGTGATTTTTAGAGGGTTGCGCCCTTTGCTCATAGGGGGGGGGGACCCCTTGAGCAATACATTAGTGCATATATACATCTTTACAATTATTTTCAACTCATTTTCTTTTACCATTAAGTATTTATGTTGATTTTTAATTTTTTGCGTCACACTTCATGTTCTGTGTTAAAGTTTCGTCATTTTAGAGATTCGTTGGTCTTGTTACCAAAATTAATGTTTCAGAGTTATTCATTTTTGTTTTCATCCTTACATTTACTGTCAAGAGCATTTTTTAATTCTCAATCGATAGCGTACACAGACTTAGCCCCCCCCCCCCCCCGCTTATAGAATAAGTGTGCAAAAGTTAAAATTAAATAATAATAATAATAAATTTTAACATAGTATTATTTCAGAACGTGCGGCCTCCTACCTCTTGCCCTCCCCCCCCCCCTCGCGCCCAGGATTTTTATTTAACTACTCAAGTTATTTTCTCCCCCACCCCCTCCCTTCATTTCGCCACTAATTCGCTAAGAATATTTACTGGTTCTGCTCTGCAAACAATTCATGGCGACAGAGCTGTATTAACTGAAATGTTTTACTGTATTGGTTTTTAATTCAATGTATTTTATGATATGATTGTGTTCCTTTTTCATTTTCTTTTGAATATTTTAAACTCTCAAATATTTTGTTGAAATATTTTGCCTTGAAAGCGACTGTAGGAATTCGGGGGTACAAACTGATGACGCCCTCTTGCCTCAGGCAGCAACTTTTTAAGGGCGCCCTCATTTGTGTTTTTCTCGTTGAAACTCCTTATAAAAACTCAAAAAAAAAAAAAAAAATTAGACAAGGCACCAGTTTCAAAAGATATACAACGACTAGGAAAGATTGTAGAGCCAGCACTGAAAAGTGATAATTTACTTAACACAACGAAAACGATATACTACATGTAAAAAAAAAAAAAAAAAAAAAACTTACGGAGATTAATTCAAAAACTATAATAAAAAAAAAACTTAAGAGGTCAACAAACTTGACTAGTTGCGAAGTTTTCAAAACACATTGAACAAATGATATTGTACTCATTTTATGAAATATTGTATTTTTATTGTATTTGAAAACAATGATTTTTACGTTGTTGCGGACGTAACACGTACAAGTCAATATTTGTATACTACACAAATTGTTTTTAGAAAGTTGATGCTTCGTTTATGATACAAATAAGGGTTCCTTTTATTGGAATATACCACAATAAAATGCCTAAAAATTCCAGGGGAAAACTGCAAATTTATGCGCAAAAATCTCACACCCGTGCAAATGGATTGAGAAATAAAATAATAGTTTAAAAAACTAAAAAAACACGCTTTCGTAGCAAAATGAACTAAAAAGTGAAAAATAATCTTTGGATGATAGTAGTTGACCAATTACTTAATTTTAATGTAATACAAAAAAGCGCGGGGGGGGGGGGGGGCTTCTTATCAGTTGTCTTGAATTTCCTCCATTTGTTGTCTAAGTAAAAATGTAAATAGATAGCACCCCACGCTCTTTTGTATTACATTAAAATTAATTGATTGGTCAACTATTATCATCCAAAGATTATTTTTCACTTTTTAGTTCATTTTGCTATGAAAGCGTGTTTTTTTAGTTTTTTAAACTATTATTTTATTTTTCTGTTTTTTAGTCTTATGTTGGAGAATTATCAGGCGAAGAAACTATTTATAAAACGAGTGCGAGGTAATATCTTAAAGTTAAGATAAGGGCACCCCGATGGGAAGCTACTGTAAGTCATTGATGTATGTTTACGGAAATCATATTTATACTTAAAAATTTGAGATGCATTTAAATAAAAGTTTTGTTCAACAATGATCTGATCAGCAATGAATTTCCAATTGAAGGCTTACCTAAATTTTGGCATGAAATTAGTTAAAAACAATTCTATTTCATGTTCTAATTACCTAGGAACATTGGAACAAATTTTGTCTGATGCAGAAAAATTAAAGGTTTTTGTAGATATTTTAAAATAATTTTTGCGAGCATTTTTTAATGTATTTTTTAAATTTTTTCCTTTTTCACATTGTTGGATTTATGCCAAAATATTGATTAAAACTGGAGGAAACTAACAATTAATAGAGTTAATTAATTAATTTAATTATAGAATATTGCATTGTCATCGGGTGTGAGGTCGCGTGCCAAATTTCAAAAGAATCCGATTGCAGGAAGTGGGCGAAATTTGAGCTGCAAGATTCCGTTACAAGATACATACATACATACATACAGGCGAAGCTAATAAAAGCGTGTTAAAAATATGAGTTTTAAGAAAGGCAGAACATTTTTATTAGAAAGTACAAAAAAGTCGTTCCTAATTTCTTTTGCACTGTCGAAAGTGGAAAAAAAATTCTTTACAAAGCCTTTTTCTTTTCATTTTAAAGTCCATTTGTGCAATGGAAATAATTTGAAGTTTAAATTAAAAAACAAAATAATAATCTGTCAATTTAATTCTGAAATAAGCGCACCCAATGCATGTGACGAGGCGCACATACTCCGACTATTTCACTAATCACGCCACATCCATCGTGCATCGCGATTGAATTGAAAGGAAAGTCAAGAATATTCCCGAACTTTCCCCCACCCGCCTCTGCTAAACAATAGCTCCATTGAATCTTGAATGACTGAACGAAAAGCAGATGCACTGCGAGAGACACGCAGGAAAACTGGTCGAACTAGTAGATGCAATACTGAACTAAACAGTCAGCTTTTAGTTCAGGGAACTAGATTTCTAGTTCAGTGAACTAGATGAGGAAAAGAACTACTGATGAACTAGATGCCAAATCGAACTAAAGAAATCGAACTAAGAACTAAACGAACGAACTAGTTAACAAATCGAACGAGAGAAAGAGAACTAAACGAAATCGAACTAAGAACTAAATGAACGAAGAACTAAACGAACTAAGAACTAAACGAACTAAGAACTAAACGAACTAAGAACTAAACGAACTAGTGAACTAGATTGTTTTCTACTGAACTAAAAGCTGAACTAGTTCGATTGAAAGACCCGTTCACTGTGACCGGGTCCGAACTAAACGTTCCATCCCTACAGTTTTTCCAACTCCAATAAACTATGGGGGCGCTGCTGTGTAATGGCGGATGAAAAAGGTAAAACAAACAAATGCCGTTACTTCTAACTGTCATTCACTAACTTACTTTGACGTTTAGTGAATGACAGTGTTTTTTCATTGTATTTGTGGCAAGCTTTCTTTTCTTTTCTTCTGAAATTACATTACATCACAAACTATTTGAAGCCTGTAATTTACCCAGTACCATTGTTTGTTTCCTTTATGAAACAAAGCAAAATCCTCTTTGTTCTCGTGTTCATAGACCCCTTTTACACGATTCCCGCTTTCGGACATCGGACGGCAGACATGTGACGCCACAAGTCAGAGGAAAATCGTTGCTCATTTACACGAAGGCGGAAAGCGGGAAGCGTATGCAAATTTCGTAACCGGTTCGGTGTTTTGACAGGGCGTCTGCACCTGTTTGTTTATATTTGCTTCCGTTGAATCTTCTGTTATTTCCTACTATTTTTTTTTAATTGTTAAAGAATTGAAGTGTTTTCCGTAAATGTTGAAGGTTTATTTTTTAGAAAACATGTCTTGGATAGCGCTTTTTTAAATCTTTTTTTTTTTTGAGCCACGCTAAAAATAGAAGTAAAAAATTCTAAATTTGCAAAACAGTGCTTTCCCGTGTTTCGCGGTAATGGTTTACGGCTGTTTTTTTTTAAATCTGTGTGCATATTCAATACATAACATGTGCACAATTAAGCCAGGCTAAAAAAATAAATAGAAGATAATTCTGGGTTCATCGAACAAGCATTCCCTCCCGCCCCCCCCCCCCCTGAAATTCAAAGATTAATTTAAAAAATAGAATGGTCTATGTTTTAGGATCTTATCACATCATGCTGCTGTTGTATGAATGAAAAAATGAAATTGCACAAGGATTTCATAAATAAAATATTTAGAATACTGAAACATATATTTATTTATTTGCTTATTTTAATCAATTTCAAAAATGAGGTTTTTGGCTTGTGCAAATTATTCTCATACAGTGATGTTCCCATCTATTTTTCTGAGGGTATACTCCCAGTAATCCATTACGCACAATATTTGTATGCGATCAAATTGTTGCCTCAGAGCAACAGTAGGATATCTTAATGTTATTTCGGGGATTAGATGTCTTAGTGTTGCTCTGAGGCAACGATATATGTAATATGTGTTTATATGGAAATTTTTGAAACTTGAAGGTATACGCTATATGTCAAAAAAATATTTGAGAATATACGGCATACATGGAATATACCCTATGGGAACACCACTGTTCTCAGTGTGCAAAAGTTTTTCTTTCTGATAGCCGCTCGGAAAACAACAGTTGATAATTTTTGCTGTGTTATTGCTATTACATTTTCAGAACTTGATGATGAGCATTTTTTCATTTAGTGATACAGTGAAACTTGTGTATGTTGACCCCTTTATTTTCTTGAAACATCATTAAAAAGTGTTGAATTATATAATTCATAGTACAGCTCGAGTTCAATAATGAAAACTCTTAAGTATGGCCACCCCTTCTGTGTCCACATTTTCACTGAACGAAGGTGTGGCTTCTCGGAGAGGTTTCACAGTATAATAAAATGCTTGTAGTGATGTATCAAAATGTATATTTTTTTAGAACTGCTTTGCATGTTATTGTGGAATAATACTAACAGTGGTGTTGAAATATTTTTTTTTTTTTTGGGGGGGGGGAAGGCTACATTTAACACATGTGCAAATCTACGTGTATGCAGGCCCGCACCAAGCCTGATCAGCGCCATCGTGCAAATGTCTTTTGAGCGCCTTTATGCATTAATGTTCGAGAAAATTCTAGTTAACTCCTGGGGTGAGGATTTATAGACAAATGCAGTATTGAAAAAATACGTTTGGCATTTATTTGATGTATCAAAAGGAAAGTAATGTATATATATTTCATTTTGAACACAGTGTACGTTTTAACCTTTGAGCAGGAGTTAGTTATCTCTTCATCTCGAAGTTGTTTCGAGTAAGGGTGGATGTAAGGGAGGGGTGATCGGAATTGACTTTTGAATTATGGCTTTTTCTCTTGGAAACCTTGCATTGAGCTGTTGTTAAAAAAAAAGATGGCCATTTTCAGTTAATCAAAGCATTTCCCGCCAACAATTTAAAAAAAAAAAGTCTTGGAATTTGATTGAAATAATTCTTGCTTACTTTAGTCTGATAAGTACTTTTTTGAAAAATGGGAAATGGCTAATATGCAGCCGTTACAAGAAAACAGAACTGTTACAAGAGGCATTGAATTTAATATCTAAAACAAATATGTAGTCCTACCAAAGTTTTTTTTAAATACACAAATAGTAAAAGAAATAAAGGGAGGGGGAGGGGAATTGAATAATTATGGTCAAGTCACTACTTTTCAGAACTAAAAAGTTAACCTAAATTATTGTCCGAAGTACATACTGTCCAACCACGGATTGCATGGAATTTTTATGCGTCCAGATAAGACGAATCTACGTGAATAAGGGGGAAAAGTAAAAATTTGATGCACGTATTCCACTCATTTGAATGAGACTCTGCTTCTGCAAAAGCTGTCATCGATAAAAAAATAATAGATTTGTCCATTCCGGCTGTAAAACGGATGTTTGTCTTTCCATACAATCCGTGGCCAGACAGTAAATGTTACGCACATCTAAATAATATACATATGAGCAAACTATTTTTTATGTACATGATAACACGAAGCAGAGGAATTACCACAAATTAAAAATCGCAAAAAGACGCCAAATTTTGCAAAGATCTGTTGTAAGTTATGGAGCTGTATAAGGAAAACTCCTTATGGGGCGTTCTCCCCATAGGTAGACGAATACCCTCCTATGTGTATTCCTAAGCATTGCACGACCTGTGCACAGTGGCGTAACTAAGGTGGGACGGAGGGGTTGGTCCACCCTGGGCAGCATTTTGCTGGGGGGTGGCAATTTCATGCTCTTGATGTGAAAAAAGTTCAACATTTGCTAATAGGGAAATCATGCTTCTGATCAATTACTGGAGGCAAAAAAAAAACTTTTCGTTATAATATGAAACTAGCACTTGATTTTAAGAAAGTTACTCGAAAACTACCTTATTAAAAAAAAAAAAAAACTATTTTTTTGAGGAAAGTTACAACAAGAGTAAGAAAAGAGAGGTCTGGGCAATTAATTGCTTATCTTTGGGGTAGCATTATCTGTTTCAGAAATTGCTTTAATTGGTCACTTATTACAAAACTTTTATTCAGATCAGAATTAATTTTATGTTTATCTTATAAAAGTACTTACTCACAACTCAAATAATAACTGCGACTAATCTTACTGCTTTATATCAGTAAAATTCCTATAAACAGCGAGTTTCAAACTGAGACATTCATTTAAGCAGAAGGTTTTTAATTAGTGAATTGATGTCTAAGTAAACCTTTCACATTCACATGGAAAGTAATGATTTTCAATACACAACTTTTCCTTCTCATGAATCAGTATGGTTAATCGAACTTATAGGGCTCATTAATCTTATCACCCTGTATCAGTGAAAAAGAAAACCATCCAAATTCTGTAATATGGCAGTATTGGATCTAGGAAAGCGGCAATTTCCGAGTTTTTCAACATTAAGACAGGCACCCCAGCACGGATCCAAAAGGATGTCATTACCCCATTTGAAAGGACCCAAGAAACCATAAAATTGCATACCTAGATCTTTAAATTAGGAAAATTTCCTGTGCAGAGCGCCGGCCTCTAAGCTCCTGCCTTGTGTCACCAAAAGGTTAAAATGCATTCTTAGGGCTAATTTAGAAATTTTTTCTGAATAGAGCATATTCTTTATTTTTTTTCGTAATTAAGTTCTTATTTTTCCTTTAAATACTTTTGACTGTTTCTCAACCAAAGGGGAGCAAATTGAGGAATTGTCCTGGGCGGCAGAAAATGTAGCTACGCCACTGCCTCTGCACAAGATTTGATAAACTGTATTTGTGTAAGGACCCCCCCCCCCCCCCTCCCATGGTTGTACACCGTGGGGTGAAACTCCTCATTTAAATTCTCAAGTATCAAAGGACCTTTGTGACAAATTTGGAAAAAATCTGGCCTTAATTGTGGATTTGTATAAACTATATAGCACATACAATCACTAACATACATCATATTTTGTTTAGATATATAGATTTTACTTTTATTGTTTATTTAACTTTTTCCATGATTTAATTGAAAAATAATCAGTATAAATTTTGAAAGAAACCAAAATTTAAAAGTTACCTGAAAAAATCTAGGTGCTCCTTTAAAAATCCAGTTGGGGTTTTTACAAATGCTAGTTTTACCAACCGCCTTGTCTGGTGGTCAAAGAAGTGACTATGGATGGGAAGTTACTGGGGAGGGGTGGGGGTCATGACGCAGTCTGCACCTTAGAAATGTTCAGAAGTGTATCTTTACGGTTTTTTTTGAGCAATCATGATTGCTTATTGCTTTCATTTGACTGTTTTGATGTCTATGATTTTATTTTCCCACCAGCACCCTCTGCAGCATCACCGTCGACCGGCTCTTCACGATGCTGCTCCCCTAGCCAAAACCGTCTCCAGGTTTGCATCCATGTCCTATACACACGCACATACATACACAACTACTTGCACACACAAATACCCACACACTCATGCCTGCACAGACACCACACACAGACACTCATGCCTGCACACAGACATATACACACACGCATACATACACACATATACCCACATTCATGCCTGGACACAAACACACACCCCTACATACACACTCGTGATTGCGAAAAACATAATTTGAATTCAAGATGTCAAAATTCAAATTATTATTATTTTTTTGACTCTCGCTACTTGCAAGCACAAAAGGAAATGAATATAGAAACAACAAACACGAAGATAAATATTTTACCCTCAGCTAAAGTTGATTAGCAAAACCAGAGGTTTAATTGTGAAGAATGTGAGAGGAAACTATTTTAAACATTGAAATTTTAGTCAGATGAAAGGTGTTTATGGTCATTTTTTATTCAATGATGGCAAAGGAAAAAAAACCCTTGAAGATACCCCCTCCCTGTATATAAACAGAAAAATCAGATAAATATAGCTTAAAATGAACATGCGTAACATGCATTGAGATTGTTTTCCTTTCGTCCACCCACCTTTCACTATAGTTTGACGCTCGCAAGTAATGCCTATCCTTTTCCAAGGTTGATGTAACTTTGGAAAGAAAGATATCGAACAAAATTTCTGCATTTAATATTCTTATTATGTAGCCAACTAATGAATAATAACTTTCTTTTCAACTCCTGTTGAATGCTCGTGGAAAATATTTATCAGGAAATTAAAGAAAAAAGTTGTAATTAACTGTAAAATTTATACCTGTATGTGTTTTTTCCGTAAACTCGAATTTTTTTTAAAAGACCGCATAAACCAAAAACTAGGGATGCACTGAATACCGAACATTAAGTTAAAATTCTATCCTTATCTTCAGCTGAATACTGAATATTTTGCCAAAATTTGTTGTTGTTTCAACATTTAGTACAATTGTTGATTAAAAATAGGAGTGGAACAGAGCTTCATCCCAGCCAAATCATGAACTGATTCAGCACATAACAATTTGTCGTGAATATTTTTTTTACAATAACTAGTACACATAGTATTATGTCCCATAATAAGTTACGAACAATTATGCCCTAGAATAAAACACAGTAAATTTAAAAGAATCCATTGCACTATAAGCGGTCCCATAATTGAGAATATGTACCTACTTGGAAGTTCCTATGAAAAAAGTGACTTTACAACATTTGATTGATAATTATTTAAAGATTTCTTCATTTGTTATGAAATGAAGCTATTACAATATTGCGTAAAACATTGTTTAAACACTTCTAGCTACTAAGGAAAACAATGTCATTATTTTTATAACATAATAATCTAAGTAATATCACAAAGTATTTGTATGATAAACAATCACAATGGTACTTACTTGAAAAGGTTTCAGGTGTAACATTGAAAATCCAGTAAATCTTCTCATTGCCTCCATAAGCAAGAATAAAATTATAATATCTTTTTGCCAGCAAGATAATTCTTATGACAGAATATACAGAAATGATCCTGCCGATAAGAATTACCCAGCTAATTCGTATAGATGCTACGCTGCAGTTCCTAGCATGTTTAAAATCGCTTTTTTTTCCAGTGCATGATGGTCCTTCATAAAAAAGAGGCTCATTCATTTCGCGCGATTATCAATGATTTACGTAGCTTTGTTCAATTTCGAAGTTACACTTTGAAATTCACTTTATCAAAATCATTACCGTAGACACAAAGATGGCTACCTTTTCCCTGATTTTAGAAGGTTTATTGTTACTATAGAAACGAAAGCATGTGACATCAATAGCCAATCATTGCACGTCGGACTTCGCTTTTCTGTCTTGGAGTTGTGGACGATCCACAACCCATTCCCGACGAAGTCAGGCAGGTTTTGGAGGCGCGAAAACTGGTTTTCGAGCTCAAAATGACGTCAGATGTCCGAAAGCGGGAATCGTGTAAATCGGCACTTACGCTCCAAAGCATTACGAGTTCACTTTGAAGATAGAGAAATACATAAATTAATCATTTCATCTCAGTAGCCAGGGGTCGATCCAGGTTTTATTTTTTGGGTCCCCATTTTGTGAAAAGGCAAAATATTTTTGTGAAATTTCGTTATTTTTGTGAAAAAGCAAAATATTTTTGTGAATTTTCTTTATTTTTGTAAAAAAGACCTTCTCGTGATTTTTTTCTTGGAAAAGATTATATTAAAGCATTTTTAGCTGTCGTATCGTTATGAAAAGCCCTAGACAGGTTTCAGGGGTGATTGCAAGTTCTTGAAGAATACCTGAAAGCTGTCAAGAGAAAATGCGCTGGGGGAGGGGGGAAGTAAGACCCTTAACATTTTATTCGTAATTTGACACATACATTACATTTATTGCTTTTTACAAATATACATATGCAAGGCACACTTCCTTAAGGTGAAAGCCTCACAACAGATTTCCTGTTTGCCCCTCTCAAATACTTTAAGAGCATTGAAAATTGCACATGCTGCTGAACGTAATGATAACTCCTAATAAATACAATATGAACAGACTCAAAGGTATCACATATTTCTTAACACAGAAGTGAAATACTCATTAAAGATTCCATGTATGTGTTTGAAAAACTTAAAAATAATTAAAACCCAAAATAATACTGCACCAGCATTCAGCGTTTAATTTTTTGACTTTTGATGTTCTTACAGAGTAGGTATTTCGTTTAAAACTTTGCAATTTAATGATGTTAATAAATATATAAGAAATTTTATTTGTTTGCCTCTTAACAAGGTACAGTAAACATCAAAAATGCGAAAAATTTGTTTACCATGGTCGATGTAAGGAAATCAAGATCTTCAAAACAAATAAAAATATAAAAACAGCATGTAAAATAATTTTATTTTAAATAAAGTTATTTTAGAATTGGATTTTGAAACTCAACACAAATTAATACTAAATATATATTGCGTAATAAAAGTAAAATTTAAGATTTTCCTGAAAACAAGCTACTAATCACAAGTGTCCCTCTCCCGTCCCCCCTCTGACGCTCTCAAGCCAAAACACCTCACGCAGCAAGCGAAAAGATAAGATGGGGGAAGGTGGAAGAGGCTCCCGCGTAGATGCGTACACATTTGCGGTTAAAAAATTTTGTGAAAAGGCTGCCTTTTTATAAATTTTTGCGAAGGGGCTGCTTTTACGACGCGGAATTTTGTGAATGGGGCCGCTTTTGCGATGGGGAATTTTGTGAATGGGGCCGCTTTTGCCATGCGGAATTTTGTGAAGGGGCCGCAAAGCGGCCCCAATTTGGCGCTGGATCGACCCCTGGTAGCTCAATATTAATTATATTGTAACATGTTATTGACATCAAATCACATTAACGACATGCAAGATCGAGCGAAACCATTTTGTAATACATTAACTATAGGCAATTTTTGAATACATATTCGTTGAAATAACAAATGAAATTTGCAACATTGCTAATAACTCAAGATATTATAGTGTTTTCCGCCCAGAACCTCAAATCAAATCTGTCAGCTGGCATGTTTATGTTTTTAATTTTAATAATATACGGTATTTTTTTAATTAACAGAAATACACACTCAAGTTTACGATTTTTGTTTTAAAATCTCGTCAAGTACGTAGTGCTGTAGAGGTATGATAACGTTTCTTCCGAAAAGGTATTTAATTTCACGATTTTTCTTGTTCCCGGGAGAATGCGCGCTACTTGGACTTTTCCACTGATTCTTTTAAATTTTTTTTTGAACTTTCGTATGCAAACATTATTATTACTTTACTAGTGGTACCAGCAGGGCTTTGCCCGTAATAGAAAAATTAAAAGGTCTTTTGGTTCGTCTATATTTACAAATAATGTATGGTGAATTTTCTCGCCAGTTGACTTGTACCCATGTTACGGTTTCAGGTTATGATAATTTTGTATCTCGCCAATTGACTGGTGCCCATGTTACGGTTTCATGTTATGATAATTTCGTAATTTACTCGCGCATCTTATGATAATTTTGTTCTTAAAATTGGCATAGAAAAAGAACCACATCGAATTTTCGAAAAATCGCTTTGAGGTGCACGCCCCCATGCTACAAATTAACTTTGTGCCAAATTTCATGAAAATTGGCCGAACGGTCTAGGCGCTATGTGCGTCACAGAGATCCAGACATTCTCCGGACATCCAGACAGAGAGACTTTCAGCTTTATTATGAGTAAAGAAAATGTACAAAGCAACCACTATATACTGAATCAGTTTCGTCAAATATCAAAAATGTAATATTTTTTTCATGTGAATTTTTACATTAGTTGATGCGTTCAGCACGCATGGTATGAGAATGTTCACTGCAAATTTTTTTTAAAGCATTTCAAACACGAAGATTTTGTTTGTCCTTCTTACAACCACAGAGATAAGAGCACTTGAGTTGGCTCTGAACTTATGAAATATTACTCTAACTTCCTGTATGTTTGATATTTGATATCGCTCTCTAATCCATATGGTTTTTGACAAGTTGGACTGCCAAGTTTTTAATGAATAGTTTTCTCTTTTTAAATTTTATTTCAGGACCTTCAATTGATTGCAGGAAAACTCTTCAGTTGATTTTGTAGCTGCATTTGGGAGAGACAAAAATACTACCATTGGCTATCTATTTGAAATCCTTGCCATAGAACAAGCAGCAGACCAATAAATGTTTTGAATTCTTCCTTGCTGATGTCATTGTCTTTATCAAGTAAAACTCTATTTTCAATATAAGTATTAGTAAATTTTACCGTAAAATCCAGAGTGCCTTCGGCAAATGAAATCGCATGAGTCTGAAAGAGTTGAAAGATTGCTTGCATGATTGGTATTTCCCAGTAGTTTCTAAATAACGTTCTTTTCTGGTGTTCCTATGTTGGAACGATATTTTTCTTCCATCCCTTTTGTTTGACCATCTTTTCCAATGAAAAAAGCTTCATTTTATGAGAAATAATTTTGTTATCTTTAGATATTTTAAATGTATAATTTATTTTAATAGCTATTTTTACGTTATTTGCCACTGTAATTCTATTTTCTTTGTAGTGTGCAAAATCTTTAATAAATTTCAAAAAAAAAAAAAAAAAAATCTCAGTTTTGCTGTCAGTGGTATGGTGACTATAGATTATGACTGTTATCAGGCTCCTCATCAGATTCATTTATCGATTCATCATCAGTAGAAATTTCATCCAACAGCCTTTGCAAATGTCTCGTGACTTTAACATATGTCAGGTAGTGCTACATTTTCGACGAAAATTAAAGAATCACAGGGACGTGCAAGGGGTACTTTACGCCCCATGTAAAGAATTTAATAATACTCCGGTTCCGAGCCAGGCCCTCTGAAGGACCTTTTCTAAACTAGCCTAAAACTGCTTTGTAACTTATATTTCAAAAAATTTGCTGCAGAACCCCTATTTATTTATGCCAAAATAAGACACCTTGTCTGGAAATGATCCCCTTCAAAACCAGAAAGTG
Source organism: Uloborus diversus (assembly GCF_026930045.1). NCBI lineage: Eukaryota > Metazoa > Arthropoda > Arachnida > Araneae > Uloboridae > Uloborus > Uloborus diversus. The sequence goes on from NC_072735.1 coordinate 94,658,721, forward strand.
GATTCACCCCTTCCTCAAGGGACAGGACCCAAGTTTTCAACTAGGCTGACATGACCTCTCGTTGGCCCAGCATGCTCTTTATACTCTACTAGCATTCCCGAACCCGGCATTGCTCGGGTAGTGGAATTAGCTGGGGTTAACAGTGCTTGGTGCACCTAGTTTCGAAAATCCCCTGTAATAATAATTACTTATTTTAATATATAAAAATCTTCTGTGCGGACGTTTGTCACCATAAGGCTTTTAAACGGCTGGATCAATTTTGATCAAATTTTTTGTGTGCAAGCATGGTTTCAAAGCGCGATGGATCGAATCGGAAACGTTTTTGTTAATTAATTAATTAATTTGAACATTGGATGGTTATACCTCCCAAATGATTAATATTTATTTTAACCTATTGTTGAGCGAGAACTGAAATAAATATTTAACCTGTTGCCAAAGGACAATAAGAAAGCCAGTTCTGCTTTTTGGAATGAAATTTCCTACTGTGATATGTCAATTGAGAATAGTTAAAAACGTAGAGAGAGAATGAAGCCTTCCATTTCTTAAAAGCAACGATTTTAGGTCCCGTGATATATTTTAAAGTAAAGTACTGGATGGTTCACGCAAAACGTGTGTTCTGTCGTCGTAGTTGAACCATGTGACCGGATCGGTGCTTTAGGTTTTCTTAACTAAATGATCAGAAAGTACCGTACCTGGCAACATTTGTTTCTCGGCTCAAATCCATCTGAGTTTTGGCACCAATGTCAAAAATACTTTAAGGATTATCTAATTAATCAGTACATTATTAAAGGATAAAATGATGGAATTTAAAGCCGAAACAAATTTTATTTTCCTCCAGATAAATTACAACAGGGTAGGTCACAAGAGATCAGTGCAGTGGACGATCTTTATCTTTGGTGGAAAGAACAAATTAGACAATATATGAAGTTTAAAAAGTTTTCGTTCAAAAGATCGGAGCACTAATCGATCGGAGTTGGCTTCGCTCACTTATCCGCTGGATTACAGTAACGTGGTGGCTTGGCGACTTTGGCTGTAAACAATAGAGTTGTGTGATCATTTGTTTACAATTTAAAGCTACTGTTAATGTAATTTATTGTATATTTTGTTTATTTGGCGAATTATTTCTAATTGCAAAGAGTTGTTTTTCGTTTTTAAAGAGTTTTTAGTCATTTTAGTTGAAGAAAGCGTTTATTTTACATCGTTAGGGGTGGGGGAGGGATGAGTGATTTTCGCTTATTCAGAGAACTGTTTTTACCTTTATCATTTTTTATACAATATCTTTTTCATTGTTTTCTTCTTTTTCATATGGGGGATGTTGCAACGGGATTTCCCGTTTGTTTTAGATGGGTAGTTAGTTTTTTACACTTAATATCTGAGGACGCTTTTTATCCTTTGAGTATGGCTGAAAGAACAAACCATCAAGTACGGGAGAAAAAATAGTTAATAAAACAACTGCTCAGTGGGCATTAGATAAATCAAGTTGTAATAAATATACGCATTCTGACACCAAGCAGCTTAAAACCTTTTCTTTTTACTTATTTTTTTCAACAAAACTACTTCAAACACTTGATAGTTTATTGAAATTTTTTTACTTTTCAATTTACAAAGTTTGAACAGAACAACATCTGTCGGGTCCTCTAGTTACCTATAATTTTTCCTAATTTTGGGAGGATCCCGGGATCCCTGGACTCCTTATATATATGCCCTTGTCCGTAACCGATCTTTAACTGTTATTAACGATCCTTTTAAAGTATTGATTATCTTTGCAAACACAGACCATCCACATTTTATTGTTATACCTATGTTTAAGCAAGAACTTCTTTGTATATAACATTTTTAGTTTTTTTTCCTGGTGCTATAACATTGGCCGTGTGAAAAAAGTCTTCTCTTAAATCGATCCCTGCTACTTTTAATGTATGTCCTTGTGACTTATTAATGGTTATTGCAAAGCAAACTTTAACAGGAAACTGCACTCTTCTAACTTCAAAAGGATAGTCCGCCTGTGATGATGTTCTTAAAAACTACGTTTCTAGTTTTGAAAAAATAAAAGCAAAAGACAGAAATATTATGATTTGACTTGAGAAAAGCCTCGAAGAATCACGTGAGAAACAAAAACAATATCAAATTTATAGTTCGCTATCGACCAAAAGTTGAGATGAAGTACTGAATAATGATTTGAATGGAGGAAAGCCTTCGAAAATAAGGAATTTGAATTTCAATGATAGGTTTTAATTTCGCAGAAATTAAGAGGTTTTAATTAATTTCTCCTGAACTAATTGAGATTTCAGAAAATCCTTTCTTAGTGGTTACTTTCGTAATCATGCGGACATGCCTGCCAAATTTCAAGTCTGAAGCTTCAGCGGTTTCGGCTGTGCGTTGATATATATATATATATATATATATATATATATGTATATATGTTATCTCAGGACATTGATTTTTATATATTAAGATTATTCCAATAGCCATATATGCGACTTTTCACTAATTGGCGGAATTTCATCAATTTCGATCTTCAGGACAAAATAAAAATTTAAAGTTTAAAATGAAAAATGAAGGAATTAAGCAAAACACTCACCCTTGTGTGGATCAGTGTACAATTCCATACATATTAACATATTTCATATTATGTGTATAAATCCCATTTTAAAAGTAATTTTATTGGTTCAATTATTAAAATGTTTGTCATCTTTTACTGTTATTGTTATCTTTTAATATTTTTGCAGGTGCAAAAATGGCTAGCCCAAAACGTTACTTCATAAATAGTTTGAGTGATTTTACCAGTGGAACTGTTGCTGTACCAAAAGATATTTTAAAAAGAAAATGCTTGAATTATATTCAACACATCTTGAGTAAACAAGGTACAACTTTTGATGACTGTGATGGTGGACTCTATGTTGGACTCATTGGTATCAGTTATATGTGTTATTATGTTTCTCAACATCCTGAATTTCAAGAATATAAAGATGATTATTTACAGAAAGGTCAAGAGTATTTAAACCATGCTATTTCTTATGCCAATCATCCTCGTGTCAAATCGGATAAATCTATGCAGTCTGCTTTTCTCTTAGGAAATAGTGGAACTTTTGCAGTTGCAGCTGCAGTGATGAAAGCTGTTTATAAGGAATCAGAGTATAACATGTTTTTAAATTCATTTGCTAGTCTTGCAGATAACTGTATTCCAATTAATTTTTTGAGATGTGGATCAGATGAATTATTTGTTGGCAGAGCTGGTTACTTATGCGGAACCTTGTTTCTGCAAAAAACATTTGGGAAAAATGTAAGTGACACTTAATGATTTTTGTTTTTATATATATATATTTTTTTTCTTTTAAACAGTATAAAGATAGGATTTTGATCAATGAGGATGCACACTGTTTAACACCTTTTATTTGAATCAGTTGATAATATTTCCACCTTAAAAATCGACCTAGCTACTTATTATGTTTTAGAGTTTTAATATTACTCAGTCTTTTCTATTTTTATTATATTTTGCTATTTTTACGTATAAGTGGCATATGTATTGATACAAAAAATCAAAGTTGTTAATGCCAGGGTTCGTACTGGTCATGAAAATCCTGGAAAGTCATGGAAAAAAAATAACAGAATTTCAGACCTTGAAAATTCATGAAAAATGAAATTTTCATTGAGTCATGGAAATTTATTTCAAATCATGAAAAAATTTCCTGGACAAAGAGAAAGGAACAGTAGCTAAAGGAGCATTAGAAATCTTGAGTGATTTAACAGTATAGCACATAAAAGCTATTAAAAGTGGAAAATTGAACGATCCAAAAATCAAATCTGAATTTTGAAATCTCATTGCATCCACTTCTGTTGCAGCCGCTTTCCATTTTTCGCGATGTGATTTTACTGCCTGGACATCACTTATTTTGAATTTTCTGTTATTTTTAACACTTCTTATGTTTCATATTCTGTAGTAGCAAAATTTCACGTTCTTAGTTTTTCCACGCCCACTCAAAAAAAAGCAATTCAATTGCATGCGAGTTTGATTCCATCACTCGTAAAGACTTTATTATTAAATTTATCGGAGTTTATCTTAATTTGTTGATTGTTTTAGAAAATAAAGATCTTAATTCAGGAGATAGAATACAGAAAAAGAGGAATTCTAATGCTATAAAACAGTAGTGCCCAACATACGGAACGCAAAACTAATCCATGCGACCCACTGCTATGTTCAATGTCGGGAAAACATGTTCTGGAATTTCTGAACCTATTAATTTATATGCATTTGAAAATATGCAAATTTGTAAGCAAAATAAATATAATTTTGAATCAGAAGATTGATTCATTACTGAATGGTTTTTTCAAAAAAGATCAGGTTTAGAAACAAAGAATTAAACTATGTGGCTTTACTTCAAAGAACCAAAATACTGTTAAGTTACGTGGATGATTAAAGGCACTGTTGGACACTAACAGGTAACTTTTGAAGCAAATTTATTGAAACTTAGTGATGATATCATTCAACCTTTGTCCCATTCAATATCATTCTGCCTATTAAAAAAAATATCAAACATTTAAGCATCATTATATTCGCTTCACTGCATTTTTACTTTACTTAAATTTATATGATGAAGACAAATAAGAATAGTTTAGTTTTTTAAGTGTGCACTTATATTTTTCCCATTACGAGTAAGTGCTTCAATGAGGCTGTGATATTCATAAGGACGTTTTGCTAATGCTCATTTCCAAATATTACCAAGTTTGAGGTTAAATAATGCTATTCTCTTTGTGTAACAAGGTCATGAAAATTTTCATTGAAGTCATGAAAATGTCATGGAATTTTTTCATCCAAATAGAGTATGAACCCTGTAATGCTCAGAGTATGACTTAGTTTTATAAATTTTTTTAAAGCTTGACCATGGAGAGATGGCAGATGATCTTTAAGCAGAAATATCATTTGTTTCAGGTTGTTTGTCATTATTTTGTCATAGATAGGATCAGGGAGAATGGGACTCGGCACTTTCCGGCTATTACAAATGATGCAATTATTGTTTCCACTTGAAGGTCGTCCGTCATCTCACCATGGTCAAGCTTTATTAATTAAATACTCATAATTATTTTCATGCTAGTGTTTTAATTGATTATCAACATGCAAACACAAACCTTTAGTAAGTGGCACAAAGGGGTTTGTCGCAAAGGTCTACATTGTATAGGCTATACAGATGACATAACTTTTGTTACAAGACGCAACTGAGTGAGGACTGTAGTTAAGAAGTATGTAATTTAGGCATAATTTATTAAGGAATAATTTATCGTACATTTTAAGCAGGAGCAGTCAAAGTGAATCTTTATCGTTACATTCATGCCATCACGTTTTTGAATTTTTACTTATGTACTGTAAATGAATTTGTAAAGAAGTTTACAAAATTGATCTGGATTATCCATAGATCCAGATCAACAAGCTTCTACTGTTCTTCTCTTTTTTTGTTTTTTAAAGCAAAATGTCTCAAAAATACTTTTTTCGGATTTTTATTTTAAAATTGAAATGTAAAAAAACAAACAACTAATTTGGTCCCGCTGTTTTGTGTGAAAACTGTATATATGGCTGTATCCTTTGTCAAATTCATAAGAAATTTATTGGTTTAATTGAAACACTCTTTTTACTTTACACTTACTTGTAAAAATTCTTAATAATTGGTCAATCTCAAATTAAAAATCATTATTAAAAAGACTTATTCTCTAATTCTAATAGTGGTTGTGAACTTTTATTTATTTATTTTTTGTTTCATTAAGAGGGGAAAAATATTATTTTAATTTTAAAGTTTTATGTTTCATTTAATGTATTTATTTTTAGATTGTACCTGAAGAGAAAATTGAAGCACTGTGTAAATCCATTGTCACAGCTGGACTTACTTATTCTAGAAAAGTGAATTCACCATGTCCTTTAATGTATGCTTATTACGACACCGAATATTTAGGTAATTTTAATGTATTATTTAAAAAATATTTTCTATGCATTCAAAAATAAAGTTTCAGTATGGCCAGGAGGAAAAGAGGGTGTCGAGTTTTGCAAAGCTAACAGAAACAAACTCAAACAGAACTCAACTGTGCCACAAACAACAGATAATATTAATAAAACATCTTCTCTAATAACCCCTGCTTTTACTGTTTGTGGTATTATCTCATATTATTGTCTCAGAACAACAGTAAGATATCTAATCCCAGGAATGACAGTAAGATGGTGCTCAGATGGTAAGATGGTGCCCAGGAATGCTGTTGCATTGAGGCTGCAATATCATACAAAAGATAAAGGCCTATTCGATTGGTACCTGCCATTTACAAGAGAAAACATCTTCATTTCATGCTGGAAAAATTAATTCACCGTACTTTTTGATCACACCTCGTATATAACTCAAAATGGACAATTTTTGAATTGTGGCTTTGTTGTATTAGGTGTACAATATCATCACAAAACAGCACCTATCAACAGCTCATAGAACCCATTTCATAAAAAAATCAACACTGCTTAAAAAGGCAAAATGGGGTCTGAAAATGAAAGTTTGGAATTCTTTGCACGCCTCTATTAGACAAGAATTTTTTTAGACTTATTGCAAGATTGAAAGATGTTATCAGATAACAATAAAAAATATATATTTGCTTTTTATGCCTTCTTCCCCAATCATAACTTTTCTGTTTTATAGCATTAAAAAAAATAACAATAATAAAAAACTAGTATGTTGTGGCCATCACGAAACTTTCTTCTATATTTTTCTTTTTTTTTTCTGATCCCTCCCCATGCTTGACGAGGAAGCAATATTCCCAACAAAAACAAAATGACACATGCAAAAACTTGACGACTATCCCAATGTCTGAATTATTGCAAAAGCAAAGCAAAGAGCGAAAACTGAAAGTTATTTTAAAAGCCTTGCTTGAATGAATTACAAATATTTTATTTGTTAACAAACATAAGATGGCAACAGTTAAAAATTTTAAATCATTGAGATAATATTTCCTACCATTTCCATACAATTAAAATCACGAGAAATACGCAGACGACAATCTATTACGATTTATCTTTCTTATTGTTGCATTAATAAAAATATTTTTATTCGCAAAAAAAAAAAAAAAAATCAACACCTCTTGGAGCGATTGGCGTCAAAATAGAACCAAAGCCTGTTTACATATGGATTCACATATATTCCAAATTTCAACCAGAACGTAGCATTACTTCTTGAGATAGGGCACTCAAAATGGAAAAAAAGAACGGGTGATTGCGCTACCCCCCTTTTTAGCTGTTGACACAAAAATAAAATCAGTTTTTATACCCACTAAGGGCTACTTGCCGATAAATTTTTCTTTCATTCCGTTCATTATTTCTTGAGATACAGCAGTCACAATTGACGACAAAAAACGTTCTATAGCTCAACCCCCGTTTGAGTTATTGACACCAAAATTGAATCAGCACCTGTTCCTGTTAATACCAACATATGGACCAAATTTTGTTTGATTCCGCCAGTAACTTCCTGAGGAATAGCAAGCACGCGTAACTCGAAAAACGTCCCATTGCTCCACCCCCCTTGGAGGAATTCACACCAAAAACTAATGGGCACAAGTTCACATAGGGGCACATATGTGTACCAAATTTCGTTCGATTTCATGCGGTAGTTTTTGCTGTAGAGCGGCCACAAAAAAACTGGTCACACACAGACGTGACACACACACATACACACATACATACACACACACATACATACACACACACAGACAGACAGACATTTTCCAAAAATAGTCGAAATGGACTCAGCACACCTCAAAACGTTCGAATCCGTCAAAATTCGAAATTCGAAAATTTGCACGAATCCAATACTTTCTTCTATATATTAGATATAGAAGAAAGTAAAAATGTTGAAACGAATTTTTTTAAAAACCACAAGCATTAAAATTTTCCTTTTTTTTTTTTAATTTTCAAGTTTGTTGAAGCAATCAAAAGATATTATTAACCAATATTTGTTTTTGTTTTGTTTTTTGAAGTCTTTTCTAATCACCAACTTCCACACTAAATTAGTTCAAAAGTAAAAGTTTTTTTTTCCTGCACCATCCTTATTAGAGCATCAAAAATCGGTACAGCTTGGAACCAGTGACTTAGCAGATTTTTGGATTAAGCAGAGCTCGGAGCTATATAATACCAATCTTCACTCTGAGCTATTAGAACTTTTCTGAGTATTTATTTATTTTCAGTTTTAAATTATAGCATTTTTTCAATTTTATATTGCAGATACAAGGCAAAAACTACTGAATATTGAAAATACATGCCATGAAAACAATATAATAAAAGCTGAGAAATTATTTCTGAAATGTTTAGCAGATCTCATTTAATTGCATCTGTTTTTGAACTTCTGTTGGTGTTAAGTTTCTTTCTTTTTTTTTAAACTTACTTTTAAAATGCTAGATATTTATCTTGTAATGCTGAACAAAACAATAACAAAAAAAAATTGAATTTTGACTTCTTAAATTCTAATTATGTTTATCGCAATCACGAGTGTGTGTGTATGTAGGCACGTGTGTCTGTGTGCAGGCATGAGTGTGTGGGTATGTGTGTATAGGTATGTGTATGTACGCGTGTGTATTTGTGTCTGTGTGCAGGCATGAGTGTGTGTGTGTGTAGGTGTGTATGCATAAGAGTGTGTGTGTAGGTGTGTGTATGTATTGCATGTATGTCTGTGCATGTATGAGTGTGTGTGCAGGTATGCGTGTGTGTTGTCTGTGTGCATGCATGAGTGTATGTGTAGAGGTGTTTGTATATGTGTGTAGGCGTGTATATGTGTTTGTGTCTGTGTACGTGCGTGTATGTATGCGTGTGCACATAGGATATGGACGCAACCTTGAGACGGTTTTCGCTAGAGGAGCGAGGGATGAGTCAATAGTGGTGCTGCAGAGGGAGGCGGGGGGGGGGGGGGGGGGAAACAAAATCATAGGAACAACAAAACCATCAAGTGAGAACAGTAAGCAATGTGATTGCTATATAAAAAAAAAGAATGTTGTAGGCAAATTTCTGAATTTAGGTTGAGGAATTTTTGGTGTGCTAGTGTAAATTGTTGGGGGGGGGGGGGGAATTTTGTTCTTTTGATGCATCTACATGTAATCATCCAACATGTTTTGTTATTTTAGGAGCTGCTCATGGTTTATGTGCTATTCTTCAAATGCTTTTGAGTTTTCCAAGCTATTTGGAAAAAAATCCATCAGATGAAGAAGTCGTTAAACGGTCTGCTGATTTTCTTCTTAAGCTTCAAACTAACAATGGGAATTTTCCTTGTGCAATGGATGAAGTACAATATCCTAGACCAGAATCTGATGAACTCGTTCATTGGTGTCATGGAGCACCAGGTAAATATTGCTGCTTTATATACCTACATCAAGTTGTGTTCCTTAGGTACTCCACATCTTGGAACAGGAATTAAAATGAAAGGAGCAAGTCCAATTATGGGCTAAGCTAAAGCTGACCCAAAGACCCCAAGTCACATGACTTAAAAACGGCGCATTTTGCATGAAACAAGCAAAAGAAACCCGATTTTTTCCAATGCTTTACTTTAAAATCTATCACCTGACTTGGGGTCTTGGTTTCATGAATGAAAGTCTCCACTCCTTCCATTTTATCTCTTCTCAATGCTCCAGATTTCTGAGGTTTTTCAGCCAACATTTCAGGATTTGCAGAGCTAATGATTATTTCTTTTTATCATTATTATTTTTCAAAAAAAGGAATGTTTGAAACAAAGAAATAAAGCTTTAAATGCTTACAGTAAACAATGAAAAATTTAGTATTATCCATAAATTTATATTAAGAAAATTACTCGCATATGTTTTGGTGTTATGAGCAAACTACCTCTTAATTACAAGAGAAGAGATGAGCACATTTTTGCAACTACAATTCTAAAACATGAGTATGCAATATGCATATTTTCATTGAGAATTGGTTCTTAAACAGATTTTTTGATACTTGCTAAGTTGTTACATCAACACCAACTTTTTGGATTTATTTGTTTGGCGTTTCATTCCTTTTTTGTGAAAATGAATAGAAATAAAGAGCACAGATTTCAAACACATTATCCAATAAGTCTATATAATTCTCAACCAAGTTCTTCACAGTAAAATTAAATGAACCTTTTAATTTCTTCAAAAAGTTATGAAACACTTTAGGGGGGATAAATTGACTGTGATTACTTAAGTTTTTTTTCTAAAAAGCTCATATTTTAGATTAATGTATGGTATCTCTTGTTTCAAATATCAGGAAGCTCTAATTTATGAAGACCTTTTTTTTTTGTTCCCTCAATGATTTAGTAGTCTGTAACTATGGCACCTTTGGTTTAAAGGGGTTTAGTTACTGGGCTTTCTAATTTAGATAATGATCCCAGGCTTAGAATGCCTAATAAGAATAGTAGGGTGGTCTCCTAAAAATGAGCTTTTAAAATTTTTATGAGGCACCTGTCCATTTTGGTTTATGCCCCAAAATAAGACTTGAATAAAAATTTCAGGCATAAAATGATTTTTAATGATTACTACTAAACTTCAAATTTGCAAAAATTCAACATTTTTTCAATAATTTGAATAAATTGTACATCAAACTGATAAATGCATCATAAAAATCAGTACCAACTACTGAATAACTGGAAGGTTACCTTACCCCTCCTACAAGATCAACTCATATTCAGATGCAGTGGCACAGCTAAGGGGGGAGGAGGGTTTGAAGTTAAAACACTCTCCCCCAGAGGCATTGGTTTTCACATAAATGCATATTCTAATACAGTAGTTTAAACATATCAAAGAACTGTTTTGATCAAGAAACCCCATCCAGAAGGTATTTTGGCTCAAAAAACCCCTCCTGGCTGCACTAGTGTTCAGATGTAATAGTTAAATGACAGTTTTCATGACCATATACTCACAGCGCAAGCCTTTAAGAGCCATTGTATTGATAATGCATAAAAGCATGGGGCGTGATCCATCTGAGAATGCTGATATTCCTTTGACTTGACTGGAATGAACTTTTTTAGAAGACATTATAGGTTAGGTAATGAAATTATTTTTCGATTGGAATTCATTGTATCAGGAAAAGTTATTGAATAATCACTTTTAATACCAAAAGTTCGATTAGGAACATAAAATGTAATCACTTCAGCAGTTTACCGAATAACTCGAGTTCTGCTATAGTTTTGCTCCAGTAACTTGGATGAGCTCACGTATGTTTGCGTCCAAAGAAGAAAAATTCCTACTTGGCACACCGCCAATAACCGTCATCACAACTTAAGACCTTTTTCAAAGCCCTGTTTCAACAAATGGAACAATGTAAGCTTCAGTTGATTAGAAGTCAACTTATTAGAGTCTGATCAGGGGTGGGGTTTTGGACAGAACAAGTAATTTTTATTATCCAAAACTCTAAAAAAAACTAGCTAAAAGCGTCTTAAACTATTCCAAAGTGTGCTAAAGCTAAAGTGGTCTAATCTAATCAACTTGTTTTTACTGCAATATTAGTAATGCATAAATATAAATAATTATTAGTTGTAACTAACGAATATTGATGATGTTATTCTCTGAAATGTTCACTTTAAAAATTTGTACCTAAAAAAATTGCCCAGAACTGTTATTTAAAAACCTCTTTACACAAGAGTGAATAGTGTTATAACAATAAATTTGCAGCACTACCAAAGTAATTTATTTAAGTTCCATTTAAAACTTAAAGGAATCCTGTTAAATATGTAATATTTAGAAGAAAAAAAAAGCTTTGAAAAAGTTAGTTTCTGCATAATATTTCACATAATGTTTTAACAACTAGGAGAAAAAACTGATAAACTAGGAGAATGTTGCACTCCATACCTAGAATTTTCCATCTATGAAAAAGGGGCATTGGGCATCATAAAAAAGTTTCCTACACTGCTGAATCATCAGCAGAATTTGTCGAATAAGTATTTTTGGGAGGTCACAGTGACCTCCCATCAGGGTGCCTCAAGTCTCTAGTCTAATTTTTAGATAAAAAATTATTGCATTTCTAATAAATATTGATGCAAATGAAAATAATAGTTAACATTTTATAATTACAGCCAGATAGTGATTGAATTTTCCTGAAAATTATTTAAATGAAGTTTATCAAATGAATATTAGCAGCTCAAAGATGATTGAAAGAAATATATATCTTGGTTTTGTTATTTTTTATAGCTACTTTAATGTTTGCAGAATGTTACTCTAAATAACGAAATTAAAATTCTAAAATGCTTTTTTCCCTCTTGAAGGTGTGGTCTACTTGATGGCTAAAGCTTTTTTGAGGTGGAAAGAAGAAAAATATTTAAAATCATGTTTACTGTGTGGTGAAATTGTTTGGAAGAAAGGACTTTTGAGGAAAGGGCCAGGCATTTGTCATGGTGTTGCTGGAAGTGGCTATGTATTTCTTCTTTTGTATCGCCTCACAAATGATGCTAAACATTTGCATCGAGCTATTCAGTTTGCCATGTTTCTTTTTGAGGATGAATTTAAAGCTGCTCGGGTTCCTGACAAACCATTAAGCTTATATGAAGGACTTGCAGGAACTGTATGCTTTTTAGCTGACATTCTTCAACCTGAAAAGGCTCATTTTCCATTTTTTGATGTCTTTTGAGACAGAATTTGCTGTAATATTATGTGCTTTGGGTTATAAATGTCCTTTATGTAGCTTTGATTAAAATTATAGCATGTTTCGTAATTTTTGCAATTGCTGAAGTTTTATTTCAGGAACATGCTAATAACATTACAGACTGATATGCAGATAAATTAATGAAATTGACAAAATTTTCAGAATTTTTTTAAAAATATTATAAAATACTAAATAAAATGTGCATTGTCATATGCAAGAAAATATTTATGAGGTTTAATGCTCCTGCGGGCAAAAAACGTAGATTTTAGCTCTGAATAATAATTGCCTTTTTTTCACCTTTAAGGTTGTTTCGTCAATCCAAAAGAAATTCTAACCAATGCCTTTAACATTGTGTGTCAGTTCTTGTTATTTTAATTTTTGCTTGTATGTTGATTATTTAGTTCAACTTATATAATTTTATTTTTAAACTCATCGTAAAATTTGTCAGTTCACTTTTTCAAATTAATCTATACATATAATAAAATAAGATGTTTGTGTGTGTGTGTGTGTGTGTGTTTGTGGCGCGCATCCCGGGAAAACGGTAAGGCCTAGAAAGATGAAATTTGGTACACAGGTGTAGTTTTTGCTGAAGTTGTGCACCTCGGGCTTCGATTTTTGATATTTTAACTAGAAAAAAAGTTATTTAATGTTTTATGTGATTTTTAGCACTTTTTAGTACTTTTAACCACACAGACCCCGAACCAATCGCGCCAGACAAAAATTTTTCGCACTATAGTGTCCGAAATTTAATTTTAAATACGATGAACAAAAAAATTTTGAAGATAGAGCAATTTTTGTATTTTTTATGAATTTTTGAAAAAACCTTTATTTTGCATTTTTTTCTGGGTTTAATTTTTTTCTAAACGCATCCCGTGAAAAATATAATAACCGCTTTTCTACAATTTTACTATGTAGTAGCCAGAACATTTCGCCCTCTACAGAAAAAAAAGTTTTCAAAAATGTTAAAAAGTTTTTTTTTTTAAATTTTTTAAAGGCAGAACGAAGATATGAGCTTCGCTTCACCGAAGATCCCGCTGACCGCTGCGAATATGACGTACTGCAAGCACGTGATCTAACTGAAGTGCGTAACTTGCTTTTTTCTTTTCTTTCCTTTCCAATGATTCATTCGCTTTGTTTTTCTTTTCAGGTATTTCATTTGTTTCTCCCCCCCCCCCCCCCCCGGATGTTTTGTTAAACATTCGATTTCGGTTAATCAGACGGACCACATCGGATGGTTTTGTTTCCCAGTCACTTTTTTTTTTTTTGAATTTCAATAAAAACAATGATTTTTATACTTTGGCAAACTCCGGGTACCACAAAGACATCAATTTTTTGTGCATTTTAATAAATAAGTAAACGCGCTTTTTTTGCATGATTTTCTTTTTGTTAGGGAATAAGATTGGAGGTTAGATCAAAATAAATAGAGATAGATGAGAAAATTTAGAGATGGATCGAATAGGTGATAGATATACATTGAATGTACAAAAAATGTCTTTATTTTTTTAAATTTTGTTCTCGAATTAATACTTTTTTTCTTTGAAAAAAAATTGTTAATTACTATCAAAGGTAAATTTCCATGGATCTAGAGAAAGATAAATCTACAGGTCGATGTAGTGAGAGATAGATAGACCCCGTTATTTAAAGAACAACAACGGGGGTTGGGGGGGGGGGGCGCCGCTACGATTTGAAAACATTGTTAATTACTGTCAGAGGTAGATACGCATAGATCGTACAGATAGATAGATAGACAAATGCAGAGGTCGATATAGTAGATGGAGAGCAAGAAAGAGACATGCCCGTTATTTAAGGAACTTCAACGGGGCGTCAATGCCCCCCCCCCACACATACCATGACTTTGAAAAAACAATGCTCTCAAGTAAAAGTGGAAGTGGTTTTTTTGTTTTTCGACAAAATTTGCATGAAGTGCAAGCAGTTTGTGTCTCCCCTCCCCCTCCTTTAAAAATATTCCAAACGACGGAACTGGAGATAGATCTAGAAAATATTTTATTTAAATTAATAATGATATAGATATAGATCGATTGATACCGCCATGAAACTTATTTAAGCAGCCGCCGAAGGCGGCAACATTGGCGTAAAAAGGCAGATGATAATATTGATATATAGAGAAAAACATTGATTAATACCGTTGCTAAATTGTCTATGCAGCCGCCGAAGGCGGCAACCCTGGCGTAAAAAGGCGGACCAGCTGGTCGCCGAAGGCGGCTAGTAAGTAAATATAAATATAATTTTAAAAAGGTGAAAAAATAACATAAATGCACATATACACGCAAAATTTCTAATTTAAAGGCTTCGATATTATATATATTGATTTACTGATTATATATCTGGTACACCCTGGTACACGTGCTTAGCCATTCTTACATTTTAGCTCATTCTTGTATGTAAAACTCGCCAAGAGATGATGACGTAGAGTCCGACGACAGAACGAACAGCGCCAAGGGCAGTAAAACTTTTTTGATTAGTTAATCATTTTGATGAGACCAAAGATGTAAGACATGATATTAGGACAAGCAGCAAGACGGCTGCACTCCTACATTGTAATCATTTTTGTAAATATCTGCTATGTGTAGTTTAGTTATCATTAAATGTTTAGTATCGATTCATCTAGAATTATGTCAACAATGAGTGGTGTTATAAGTGAATACAACCATTTTCATATTTATTATCAGTAGCTCGGCATCCCGCAAAAATTCAGAAGTGGAATTGATATGAGGGAACGCCTGCACAAAAGTTCTTTTGGACTAAAATGCTTTCAAGTGTGACTAACCGAAAAACTGTTTGATACCGTTTTCAAAAATAGCAAAAAAAAAGAAAAAAGAACTGAGTGAAATATCACTGTTCCTTGTGAACTATTGGAAATTCTCTTTTGGATTATATTTCAAGCATCCGGAAAATGGGTTCGCCTGGAGGTCCCTCCGAGTGCAGGACGGCCGAGCTTGTGGTGCCGACTCTGGTACACCCTGTTCACATGCTTAGCCATTCTTACATTTTAGTTCATTCTTGTATGTAAAGCTCGGCAAGAGATGATGACGTAGAGTCCGACGACAGAACGAACAGCACCAAGGGCGGTAAAACTTTTTTGATTAGTTAATCACTTTGATGAGATGAAAATTAGACGTGATATTAAGATGAGCAGCAAGACGGCTGCACTTCTACATTGTAATCATTTTTGTAAATATTAGCTATGTGTAGTTTATATTCAGTAAATTACCGCCCATTAGCCAGGCTAAAGCAGAAATACATGAAATACACCTCCAGCTCAGTCATTTCCAGCCGAGGACAGCAGTTTCGTTCTTATTAGCACTCATCAGCTCGCCATAGGAAAGTGACTGAGTTGGAGATGGAAAACCTATTAAGGAAGCCAAGAGTGCCAAAAACTGGTATTAAATGTTTAGTATCGATTCGAGAATTATGTCATCAATGAGTGGTGTTATAAGTGAATACAACCATTTTTATAGTTATTATCAGTAACTCGGCATCCCATATATATAATATATATATATATATATATATTTAATTAAGAACCTAATTGAAAAAGTAAATGATAGAATAAATTCGGGCAATATGAATAGTTGGAACTTCAACCTTCCAATGAGATGAAAAGTTTTGTTTTAACCAGGCAAAACTAATTAGCCATTCATACTAATTTCTTTTCTTGACGCTCTAAAAATTATCATTTTAATAGAAAAACTCCAAAATGTGATTTGTGCACTTACCCACCAAAATCGGGTGTTACTACTCTCTAAATAACTAAATTGGTTACCCAGTATCTAGTGCAGAAAAGGAAAGATTCAAGATATTATTTTGCTTCTTAAATGTTTGACAGTAGAAAAAGAAGTGTACAAAAGAAAGTTTTACTTTTGGTATTGTCTCTAGAGCAGCCACAATTTCCCCCACACCGTAGAAGGCAGGTCAAGCAGTGCTTGCATGTATAATAATCATCATACTGAAAGATTGCAATATATAGTAAACTCCTGATTGTCCGCGGAATTGGGTGGCACAAGTGCCGTGGACAATAAAAATCATAGATAAACCACAAAAAGGCTAAACTAGGGACAAATAAGGTTAAAATTGTCCTTCCTCAAAAACTTAGCTGTATGGATGCATTATACTTTCTTCAAACAGTGAAAATGTATACAGTACAGTAAAAATGTTTGGCATTTTTGTAAAACGGAACTCAACATCAATAAAGAACAAGTGTATGTATGATGAAGAAAACATAAAAAATAAATTAATAAATGAAACAAAAAGAACAAAGTTTAAATTTACAATTTTCGAGAAAAGAAACAGCCATTGGTATTTGATTTTAAATGCAAAAATACATATTCCTGATTGTTACTTGACTTGGCGGATAATCGGGAGTTTACAGTAGTACAAAACCACAAGTTCTGGTTATAATCTCGGAAGTGACTGTCCATGTGAACGATGTCACTTTTTTTTCAACATATTTGACCCTCTCCCTTCACTTTCTTTGAAGCACATTTTGTTTCCCCCTCCTTCCTCTTGTCATCATTTGTGGACACTGAACCGTTCCCGATTGCATACAGGGTTGTCCTATTTTGTCCACCCCAGAGAGAACCTGGAAAAAAAGGTCCCAGACAAAATGCCATTTTGTCCACTTCATCAGTAAACTGAAGGTTTTGAGTTAAATTTTGAAGTTTGAAAATAATAAATAATTATATATTTTCCTATTCAAGAAATATTTTAATGTAAAAATAGCATACATAAATATGTATATAAACAATTGATTGTAAAATATTTTACTGTGAAAATAAAAAAAGTAAGATCAGTTGAAGACGTGGATTGACGCATCCACCGACAAGCTGTAGCAGAAACACATGTCACTTGTTTCTCGATTCTGCAGCAGGTGCAAGATAACCTGAATGTTCCCATGTCAACCAGAACCATTTCCCCTCATTTGGTCGTACGTGGCCTGCAATCATGGCGTCCGCTAAGAAAACTGCCATTGACCCCACAACATAGACAGCAACGTTTAGTATGGTGCCGAATTAGAGCGACGTGGATGACAGAATGGCGAAATGTCATGTTCTCAGATGAATCCCATTCTGTTTGTCCGGTGATAGTCGCCGCATACGTGTGTCCCGTTGACGTGGAGACAGGTCTAATCCGGCAGCAGCTGTGGAATGTCCCACTGTACGACAACGTGGCATAATGGTTTGGGTTCCAATTGCTTTCAATTCCATAATACCTCTAATTTGTATTCAGGGCACTATGACAGCCTAATGATACTTGAATAATGTGCTGCGGCCGATGGCAATCCCTCACCCTTCAAGACCTAATGCAATTTTTCAGCAAGATAATGCCCAACCGCACAGTGCTCGCATCTGCCAATATGCACTCCAAGGCACACAGATGCTTCCGTGGCCACCATACTCTCCTGACCTGTCACCAATCGAACATGTGTGGGATGTGATTGGACGCCGTTTGCAGACTCTGTCCCTGCCTCGTTCAGAAGACGAACTGTGGCAAATGGTTGAAAGGGGAATGGAGAGCCATCCCTCTGGACACCATCCGCACCCTTATTGACTCTATGCCTAAACGTGATTATTCGTGTATCGCTGTCCGTGGTGGTCCTACATCCTACTGAGCCGACGCCGTTCTCGCTTTGTATTCTACCTATCATTTTGAAATTACGATCATTTATTATTCCTTGCTGTCTCTGTCTTTTTTCCAAATTTCATCACTTTCTGACCACTCCTTCTTGGTGTTGCATTTTCAATGTCGAGCAGGGTATTTTACTATGGGGTGACATCAATAAAAACTCGAAAAATATAACAGTTATAAAATATTTTTAGTCTATATAAATCTTTGTTTTGAATGTATGTCTCTAAGCATTTCATTTGACTTTCCCATTGAGTTTATTTTCTGCTATTGTATATAATAGTCTAATCATGCCCAATAGATTATTCACATCGTTAAATTTTATTACTTTTAACCCTTTACAAGGGGAGGTGCGATCTCACAGACCGCTCAAAAGTTCCTCCGATCACCCCTATTTCACTTTTAGTTAGATTGAATGATTTTTCCTAATAGCTCTTTGTTTTGTGACCTTGAACCCCTTGCTTATCAGTACCTTTAGGAATTTCATTGCATTCTTTAGAAGCGGTCTGGGAGACCTCACTTCCGCTTCAGTGTTACAATTTTCTGCAGTAGTAGACATGGGGCTCTTAACGTTAGAACCACGGATATAGGTTCATTTATCTTATCCGTGTTATGCGGAAGAGATGCAAAATATTCTACATGAGGTTGCTATTCGTTTGAAATGTTCATAAACGTTATGCAATGATGTTCTAGGGACAATAAAGTCTGAATTGTTCCTCGAAATACGACGCAAAATACTAATAGTTAAAGGGGCGTCAAAATTTTCCCGTAACGTGATATAATTAATTTTCTGGTACTAAAATGTTCTGTATGCATTAAAGAACTAAAATGAAATCATTAATGACCAATAGACTCATTTTTATTACGAGTAGTTAGTTATTTACTGCAGCGTATGATTTTCTCGAAAAATCTTAATACTCTGGCAAAATTTCCTTGGGAAAGGTAAATTTCGATTAAAAATTCAAAAATATTTTTTCCCCGTGCTAATAAAAATTCAAAGAACATCTGAGAGAAATTACAAGAATGAATCTTAGTTACAAGGTTTTCAAAAAAAAAAAAATATATATATATATATATATATAAATAGAGCGGTCTTTGAGATCTCACCTCCCCTGTTACGGGTTAAGTAAATTATAATCTAAAATTAGCTACACCAATGTGTAATTAATTTTTTTTTAGATTTATGAAATTCTAAAGCTAATGATTCTATTTTAATTAAATGATTAATTCATAATAGAAAATATATTAGAATAATATACTAATATAATTACTCCATAACAATAAATTTATGTATGTATAATCGGTATTTTTCATTTCGTCCAGTTTCTTCCGGCATCCCGGAATTTTTACAAAAAAAGTGGACAAAATAGCAATTCTGATTGCATACCAGCATGAAGTATACTTTTAGATGAAAAGATTAAACAATGATTAGCTGATCAGTGCAAAGTATCGCATGGTATGTTGTCGAAATATCAGAATCAATTACTCAAACCAGTTGAGATAATGACTGAAAAAGTCACTATCTTGCATAATCAAGAAGTCATCTGCATTCTTTAAAGAGTTGTTACACGTTTTATTTTCGTTAGAAAATATTAACTCAAAAGGTATTAAATAATAAAAAATTAACCAATTAAGATACTAGCACAAAACATATTTTTAAGTAGGGGAATGTGAGGCAAAATGAAATAGCGGCAAAAAGCAAAATGGTGAAATATTTACTCTGCTTTTAGCACAACCTGCTTAGTAATATTTTAACTATGTAGTAACACATGCAGTCTACTTCAATCAAAAAAAAAAAAAATCTCTGAAAATCAAATAATGATAATACACTCAATTTTCAAAAATTGATACTCATATTGCAATATTTTGTTGTAATTCAAAAATTATTTTTGTAATTATTAAATGATAAATTTCTTATCAATAACAATTTAAATATTAATAGAGACATCCTAATTTTTGGTGCAGAATTTATTTGTTTAATATGTTGCATTCGCAATAGATGTCATCCTGGAGGATAAAGCTGATGGACACCGTGATATCAAGCTGCCGCGAAACTGTTGTTTACATTTTGTTTGGCTGCTGCGCAGATTGAGAGTGCATTAGAGCAATGGGAAAAGTGCATTTTCAGTCTAAAATTCCAAATCACTTCAATTTTTCAGCTACTGACAAAATGATCCACCAAATATTTAAAAAAAAATGTTTTTTTTTTTTTTTTTGTCTTTTTTTTTAAGGAACACGTTTGAATACATGTTGAAACTAACAAGATAATTTAATTCATGCAAGGGTCCAAACTCTAAATGTAGAGATAGAAAAATAAAATAAATTTTAATTTTACACTCAAAGTATTAACATTTATAGGAGGAAATACTAGTAAATTTTTTATTTAGCTTGAAACAATGACTGAAAGTTTCATCGTCATCATATTGTAACGGATTCGGTGCGACTTCCACTTTCTTGAAATGAAGACACAGTTCTTGATAAAAACTCAGGAGCTTTATTTACACTATGTTCAGGAGAAATCGTTAACTGCTAAATTATTCATCAGCAATTAAGCAATTATCACACAACACCGTAAACTCAACGTTTACACACGTATTTACTTCCAAATACGAAAACAACACAGCGAAATGCCTCGCTATAAACAGAGCAAATACGCTCTCAGTTCGAAATCTCCATCGAAACTAACTTTTTATCCATCGCTAACGGCTTATATACACACCGAAAAGAAATCTCTCAAAGATTCCAGAAAATGCTACAACGTTCTACAACTACACTTTCATTGATAAAATCAGTGAATGAAATAAGAAAAAAAGAATAGGGGGTTGTATACTTTAGCCATATGTTAAGGGGTTGTATATTCATTACGGGAAACTATTTACAGGTTACGTTACTACAATAATTACTATTTACAGAATTTGTAACAATATTTTATGCATGATGGCTAGTATTCAACCCTAATATGTTGTTACAATTGATATTTTTGTCAGCCTAAAATTTGCAACTTCAGATCTGTATTTCAAATCCTGTTGAAATGGTATTTTCAGTGTTAATTTTAATGAACGAAATTCATTTTTATTTGCTTCATGTTAAATGGAAATTTCATATGCCATTTACAGTCAAGTCCCGACTTACGCGAGGGATACGTTCCAAGACTCCTCGCGTAAGTGGAAATTTCGCATTGTGGAAAAATGTATGTTTTTCAAATTGTTTAGGAACATACCAAATTTTTTTAGACATTTGTAACCCCCCCCCCCCCCCTCAAACTGCTTTCAAGCATTCTTCAACTATACATTAGTTTCTTACATAAAGAACAGAACTTTTACTGTATTTAAAAGATAAAAAAGCTGTTTTATTCAACATAAAATACTTTAAAATGCACAAAATGAATGACCGATGGGAGGGAAAGACATAAAATAAAACACGGTACACACTCAGTGTGTAGTAATAATAAAATGCTGCACTATCGTAGTACTGTACAGTTGATACAGTAATGATATGAGTTATAAAATGATGGATTATGCTCCATGATCAGTTAGTTATTAAAACATTTTTAAATCGGCTGCTTCGCCTTTTCTTTTACATTTCCATTTGAGGCATCAATGGCCTCTCTTCCTGATCACTTTAATCTACAATACAAGAGCAGCTTCCATTTTCATACTACAGTGAAACCTGTGTAAGTTGACCACTTGCGGTGCAGTACTTTGGTGGTCAACTTAGACAGGTGGTCAACTTATAAAGGGGGTAATGATTTTTTTTTTTTTTTTTTTCATTTCTTGCACCATTTATTCATTTTTTGACTAATTGGCACTTACTCTTTCCGTTCAACTCACTTTCATTGCTTAACATCACTTTGAAACAATAATTTAAAATGTTATTCAAATATTTTAGGAGGTTATTTTCTCAGAATGACGTATAATGTGTCATGTAAATTTAAAATTTCAGTAAATTGATCAAAAAAAAAAAAAAAAAAATCATTGTTCATAAAAAGTTATTTGATATTAATAGTTCCTAAAAATTCATAGCTAATCAAAAATAAAAATTTTTTCGCTTTTTTTCTCATATACATTTAATACATTTATAACCATGATGATCTACTTTTCAACAAAATAACTCCTTATTGAAATTTGGTGCACTTATTACACACTAGTTTTGGAAATTCCATATGTGTCAGCTAATTTTCTCTGGATTTCTCCCTTTCAATTAATTATAATATCTGGAAAAAAATACTTTGAACTTTTCTACTGACACATGTTTTCATTGAACAGAGAGTACAAAAGGTAATCTTAAATAGAACAACAAAAGAAAAACAATTTTTTAGAATAAAAGGGTTCTTAGTAGTTTTTCAATGTGGGGGTTAAACTTACAAGGAGGTTTAGTTATGCTGCTGTTTTATTTAGTTGGTAAAATGCTGGTCTGGCATCAAAAATATTCTTGGGAAGATATAAGAAAAATAATAAAATAAAATTATTTGCTAAATTAAGTTTTAAAAAATAAATTAAGTGGTCAACTTACAAAGGGATTTTTACAATACTCCAAACCAAATTTGGGGTACATTAGTGGTCAAGATAGACAGGTGGTCAAGATAGAAAGGTGGTCAAGTTACAGAGGTTTTCCTTCATTATACAAGATAGGACTAATTCCGTTCCTGACAAAAGCGGTCAACATAGACAGGTGGTATTTACTTTGCTTAGACTTTGCAAGCTTCAATATTGAAACTAAGTTCTGAACATTTACAGATATCTTTTTGTTTTGATTTTTAATTGTACATATGGTAGATTCGCTCATATACTTCTTGTGGTGCTACCGACGACGTTTTGTAGTTGTTCAAGCAATCGAGAATCTTAACCCTTTTTTTTGGTCTTTATATAAAACAGCGCACTAAGGTACCATTACATTTCATCAACTTTAATGTTTAGAATGAACAGGGTTCGTACGGGTGATGGAAATCCTGGAAAGTCATGGAAAAAAATAAGCAAATTTCAGACCTGGAAAAGTCATGGAAAATTGAAATTTTCATTGAAAGTCATGGAAATTTATTTCAAGTCATGGAAAAATGTCCTGGACAAATAGAAAGTAACAGTAACTAAAGGAGCATTAGAAATCTTGAGTGATTTAACAGTATAGCACATAAAAGCTATTAAAAGTGGAAAATTGTACGATCCCAAAATCAAATCTGAATTTTGAAATCATTGCATCCACTTCTTTCGCAGCCGCTTGCCTTTTTTTGCGATGTGATTTTACTGCTTGGACATCACTGAAAAAGCAGTTTAATTGCATCCGAGTTCGATTCCATCACTCGTTAGAACTTTATTATTAAATTTATCAGAGTTTATTTTAATTTGTTGAAGGTTTTAGAAAAATAACGATCTTTAGTCAGACGAAAGAATACAGAAAAAGAGGAATTCTAATACTCTAAAACAATAGTGCCCTACATACGGCCTGCAAAACTAATCCATGTGACCCACTGCTAGGTTCAATGTCGGGAATCAAACATGTTCTAGAATTTCTGAACCTGTTAATTTATATGCATTTGAAAATGTGCAAAACAAGTATACTTTGGAATCGGAAGATTGATTATTACTGAATGGTTCTATCAAAAAAGATCTGGTTTAAAAACATAAATAACTAAACTATGTGGCTTTACTTTAAAGAATCAAAATACTGTCAAGTTACCTAGATGATTAAATGCCACCACACAAGATTTAGTGTCACTGTTGACACTAAAAGGCAACTTTTGAAGCAAATTTATTGAAACGTAGTGATTACTCATTCAACCTTTGTCCTATTCAATATAATTCTGCCTGTTTATAAAACAAATATCAGACATTTAAGCATCATCATATTTGTTTCACTGAATTTTTACTTTACTTAAATTTATATGATGAAGACAAATAAGAATAGTTTAGTTTTTTAAGTGTACACTTACATTTTGTCCATTACGAGTAAGTGCTTGAATGAGGCTGTGGCATTCATGCAGACGTTTTGCTGATACGCATTTCCAAAAATTAGCAAGTTTGAGATTAAATAGTGTGTACAATGTCATGAAAATTTTCATTGAAGTCATGAAAAAGTCTTGGAAAAGTCATGGAATTTTTTTATCCAAATGGAGTATGAACCCTGAATGAAAAAAACTAAAATAAATGAAAGATATTGAGTGGTTATTTGATGCACTAACAACACGGTGAAACTAGTTTGATATAGGAATTTTTGCTGTCAGTGACGCTAAAGGAATGTAATAACATTCAGGAAATCAATATTTAGTTGTCAATAACAAAACCGATACTTCCTTCCAAAAAAAATCGTATTGTGGATGAGAAATTCGCGTTAGCTCTAAAATTCGTTACTTGGGAAAAAATAGGCGTTATAGCCATTTTTGCTAAGTTTAATTGTTGCGAGAGTCGACTGTATTTCTGTTTGAATTCTTTTCCTTGTACATGTTGACAGAAAATTCTGTTTTTTTTTTTAATGAGCAAGAGTTTCATCATATACTGTGTACTACAACATTCTACCGATTTCTTTTCTTCAACTGAATAAGTCCTTTCTTTTAAGTAATTTATGTGTTAAGCTTTTCTTAACTTATATGTATAAGATAGCCATATACAATGAGTTCTCAATCTGTACCAGGATAAGTGATTGCACTAGTAGAATGAAGGGGTATTTTTTGAATTTAAATACCATTATAGAAATGTCTCTTTCATGCTGTCTGTGCGATAAAAGTATGAATGCTAGACTTTTTCTAGTACACAAAGGTACTTTGAAAATATTCAGGTTTACTCGTGAATAGGGACACCACTTTTTACCAGAGCCTGGGCATCACTTTCGGTTGATTGGGTCCTGCAAGTCAAACTGTATTGAAGAAGGGCTATCATCACCTGTTCTTTGAGGGCTGCAAAAAAGCTAGCTACGTGTTCTAAAAAAAGATCAGATTTGCTAGCTTTTCTAAAACAGACCAGACTGGCCTTTTTAGAGAATATTAATTTGTTGAGTATACCTTAGGTACTGTAATGTAAGTTGGTGCATCTGGCATCATCCGATGAAGGGTCCTATCGGGGACTCTGGGTTCGAGACTAGGGGGGGTTTTTTGTTGATGTAGAATTGCTGTAAGCTGAATGTATCGTGTGCTTGTGTTGTCCAGTGTAATAAACGTATTTAAAGCACTTGTGAGTAACATTACATGGTGGCAGCGTTTTTAAACAACAATGTATCAAATACCTGCGCCTGAACAATTCTCTTTTCGTCCTGACGACTGGCAAAAATGGATAGATCGATTTGAGCGGTTTCGATCAGCGTCAGGCCTAAGGACGAAGTAGAACAGGTAAACAGTTTGGTTTATCTAATGGGCTCGCAAGCTGAAGATATTTTGTTATCGTTTCAAATAAGCAAAGAAAATATCAAAAAGTATGATGTTGTAAGAGAGAAATTTCAATCTTATTTTATTCCTACACGTAATGTAATATACGAAAGATATAAGTTCTATACGAGAACACAAGATGAAGGTGAATCGGTAGAACAGTTTATCACATCGTTGTATGCATTAGTATCCTCATGTGAATTTCCTGCTAGTTTTCAGGAAGAAATGATTAGGGATAGAATTGTCTGCGGTATTCGCGATAAGAAAGTTTCTGAAAATTTACAACTAGATACAAAGCTTACTCTAGAAAAAGCAATTACGACAGCCCGCCAAGCGGAGATAATTAAGAATCAACAACACATTCTGAGTGATAATTCTACATCGTTTAAAGTGGCTAACAGAGTTGCTGTACCGCAGAATAAGAAATATAAACATAACACTCAATTTAAGAACTCGAAAGCTGCCGATTCGTCTAATTCAGAAACGAAAACAAATGCATGTTTCTGGTGTGGTAAACCTTATAAACGTACCAAGTTAGACTATCCGGCTCGAAAAGCTATCTGTAACCATTGCAAAAAAGTAGGTCACTATGCCAATGTGTGTAAAGCAAAATTACATGTAAATGAAATTGAAAAAACACAGTTGGAGAGTTTGAATTTCATAGGTCACATAATGGACACTAACAATAAACACAATCATCCAGGAAATCGCTGGAATGCTAAAATATTGCTGGAAAATACACCTTTGGAGTTCAAAATTGATACGGGGGCTGATGTGACGGTGGTTCCCAAAACTGTTTATGAAGAAAAATTACAATATATAAGATTAGAAAGTTCAAATAAAATTATCTGTGGTCCCGATGGGAGGAATTTGAACTTGGCTGGGATAATTCATGTTAAACTAAAGAACAAGAATTTTAGTTATGAAGATGAGGTGTATATATTCAATAATTTGCAACACCCATTGTTAAGTTGTACAGCAAGTGAAAATCTAAATCTCATTCAACGAATTTTTGAACTGAAGTCAAAATTAGATCCCCTGCATGAATTTCCTAAACTATTTCAAGGAATTGGGAAAGTTAAAAAGCCATACCGTATAAAGCTAAGGGATGATGCTAAGCCTTATGCAGTTTCGGTACCACGGCGAGTTCCAGTAGCTCTGAGGGGTAAATTAAAAAAGCTATTAGATGAGATGACAAAAAATGAAATTATAGAACCAGTTGACGAAGCCACGGAATGGTGTGCGCCGATGGTTATTGTTCCAAAAAAATCAGGTGATATAAGAATTTGTGTCGATTTATCTGTCTTGAATGGAAACACTGAAAGAGAATATTTTCTCATGGCCTCAGTTGACTATAGTTTGAATCAGTTTAGTAATGCTAAAGTGTTCAGTATCATAGATGCTAATGCAGGTTTTTGGCAAGTAAGCTTAGGTCCAGATTCCGCAAAATTAACTACTTTTATTACACCATTCGGAAGATTTAAGTTCAAGCGTTTGCCCTTTGGAATTAAATCAGCTCCGGAAGTGTTCCAAAAAAGAATTCGTGAAACTATTCAAGAAGGTCCTGCTGTAGTTGGTCTCATGGACGAATTTGTAATTTTTGGTGCAACCGAAGAGGAGCATAATCAACGACTACGTGAAGTTCTTTCGAAACTCCAAGCTGCGGGGTGGACTTTAAATCCTGAAAAATGCCAGTTCGCAAGAGAATATATTACTTTTCTTGGACATGTTATCTCGGGAAAGGGTATCAAACCTGATTCAGGAAAAACAGAAGCTATTTCTAGAATTCCAACACCTAGGAACATGACGGAATTAAAAAGATTCTTAGGGATGGCAGGATTTCTGAATAAATTTATACCAAAGTTTGCAGATGTTGCGAAACCTCTTTACAAGTTGTTAAAGAATGATGTAGCATGGATTTGGGGGCACTCTCAAATAACGGCATTCGAAGAAATTAAAGAGAAACTGTGTCTAACTCCTGAATTGGCTTTGTATGATCCAACGAAAGAGACATTCATTTCAGCAGATGCATCGTCCTACGGTCTTGGTTCAGTTCTTTGTCAGAAAGACAATGGTAATTTACGTCCAGTTTTCTACGCATCTAGAACATTGTCCGACACAGAGAAGAGATATGCGCAGATAGAAAAAGAAGCATTGGCTATCGTGTGGGCCTGTGAAAGATTCCATGATTTCATTGTGGGGATGGAAGTTCACATCGAAACAGGTCATAAGCCTCTTGTGCCCATTATGATGTCTAAACCATTAGATAATTTAACTCCTAGGCTCCAACGTATGAAGTTACGAATGATGCGGTACTCTTATACCATCAAGTACACTCCAGGGAAAAAACTCTTCATTGCAGATACCTTGTCTCGGAGTCCCTTACCAGAAAAAGGAAAGGAAGAATTAAGTGAAGAAATAACTGCTTATGTGCAAATGGTTATTGAAAATTTTCCATCATCAGATGCCAGATTGGCAGAAATATGGTCTTTACAGAAAGATGATCCGGTCTGCAAGCTCCTGATTAAATTTTCTAAAGATGATTGGCCTGACAAGAATGAAGTACCTGAAGAATGTCTAAAATACTGGGCATATCGTCATTCAATCTCTGTTCAAAATAATTTGTTAATGAAAGATTCTAGAATTATTATACCTTCAAAACTGCGGGAAGAAGTTCTAAATAGGATACACGATGGTCATCTTGGAATAACAAAATGCAGAGCTAGAACTCACGAGTCTGTTTGGTGGCCAGGTTTATCAACAGAAATTCAGAATCTCATCTCAAAATGTCACAAGTGTATTCAACATCAAAGATATTTCAAAGAACCCCTACTTCCATCAGCATTTCCAAATAGACCTTGACAGACGGTTGGAGCTGATCTTCTCAAAGTAAGTGGTAATTGGTATCTTATTATGGCCGATTACTACTCCAGATATATTGAAGTGGTAAAGTTAGAGAGCCTTTCTTCTGAAGCAGTCATTAACCACATGAAGTCCATATTTGCACGTCATGGGATTCCAGAAGTGGTGAGAAGTGATAATGGCCCTCAGTTTTCCCAAGCAATAATAGATTCTAAGTATCGGAAATTTGCCAATCAATATAAGTTTTCCATTGTAACATCTAGTCCCAAGCATGCTCAAAGTAATGGTTTCATTGAATCTATGGTAAAAAACTTTAAGTTACACTTTGTAAAAGCTGAAAAAGAGGATCCTTATCTTATGCTGCTTGCACTAAGAGCCACGGCACTCGAAAATGGGCATAGTCCAGCTGAGTTTCTAATGGGAAGATGTTTGAGGACATCGATTCCTACACTAAGCGTGAAGCTTAAACCCAGAGCATTGGATGAGGAACCCTTACTTAAAAAAGAAGAAGAAAGAATTTCGAAGCAGAAATTTTACTTCGATCGACAATATCAAGTTAGACAACTTCCACAACTGAACATAGGCGAACAAGTGTGGGTGTCTGACAGGCGGACATACGGGAAGGTAAAAGCGGCTCACCAGGCTCCCAGATCATATACAGTGGCTCCCAAAAGTGTTCGTACACCTACGACTTTCAATGAAATAGGCCCTTATCCATTGGTTAGAATTAATATTTCGAAATAGGTATTTTATTATAAGATCTATGATCTATTTTTAACAAAACCACATGAAAATTTTTAATAAAACATTAAAACTTAATTTTTTAAAAATCAAAAACCAAAAAGTGCCGGAAATTTTATCTCACAAAAGTCTTCGTACACTTTGAAAAAATGTCAGAAAATTAGTAAATAATATAACTTTTTACCAATTTATTATTTAGTAGAATATCATGCAGCTGTTAACAACAGCTTTTAAACGTCTGGGAATAGATTTCATTGTTTTTTCTTCCTTTTTTTGTGCAATTTCTGAGTAAGCGTTTAGTCGCACTTCGAGCCTTACTGTTTCCAGTTCGCTTTTCGTTTCAATGGTGTATTTTCGTAATCTAGCCACCAGGTATCTCCAAATATATTTCATTAAGTTTAAATCTGGCGATTAAGCAGATATTTCTAAGCTTAAGGGCAGTTTTTGATCATGGGCGGATTTATGGGGGGGCAGAGGGGGGCAATGCCCCCCCAGTTTTGGGAGGACTTCATTTAGTAACAACACATCTTCCAAAAATCTTGAAACTAAAAAAAAATCATGACTTTTTCTTTTTTGAATAGTTCAATGAAAATGAAGAGAAAAGCGAATGTCCTTTTCTGATGGGAGAAAAGACAAGAGGAAAAAAACCCGAACATTAAATACAAATAGTACAGCTGTCACTGGGGTGCTGAAAATGTGTCTGAATTCACTATTTTGGACTGAAAACCATTTGGGCAAGTGTATGAATGAAAATATAGGCTAAACGAGCTATACATTCAGCTGCAACACTTATAATAATTGATGATTATTTTAACAAATTAGAACCTAAAGCAAAGGGGAAAAAACTCCCTCTTCCCTATTCGCGCTAACAGAACGATCTACTCGTTATAATTTTTGTCCACATTTAAAGTATATTTTATTTATGTTCTTAGTAGATTAATTGGCCTTTTGAGGAATTCTAAAAAACATAGTTTTTTTCCTCCTCTCTCTCTTTTTTTAAGAGAGAGAGAGAGAGAAAATAAATACTATCGCAAACTGAATAAATTTCAGTTATCTGAGTATTCTGATAACATGAATCTTTTTACTTAGAGGGAGAGTACAATCAGGGCCGTCGAGAAGGGGGGGGCAAGCCTATGCATTGCATAGGGGCCCGTGAGAGATTTGAGGGCCCGCGAAGCGGGCCTTTGAAAAAAAAAAAATCCCTCCCACCACTTTTCCTTTCTTTAAAAAAGAAAAAAAAAAAGAAAAGAAAAGAAAAAGCTTTTTAGTTTGAAGAAACTCTTTCTCCTAGAGATTACAAGTTTTCAAGCTTGCAATTTCGAAGTGAGAATTTTTTTTTTGTCCTTACCTTCAGAGCCCACTATCGACTCTATCAACCAAAAATAAATATGATTTTTTTTTTTAGTGTGTAAATTACAAGGCTTAAAAAAAAACAAAACAAAACCCGCTTATTTCTGAAAGATTACCAGAATTGTAGTGAAATAGAAAAGGGGTAAAAAATGAAAAAAAAAAAAAAAAGCGCTTGCATTTTTAGCGTTTGAAACCTAAAACATTGGCAAACAACTCAGTTTGATGAAATATTTTAAAATATGTATTGGTTTGAGTTTTAAATTCAGTGATACAAAATGAAACTAATTCTAGCGTTGTTTCAAAAGTAAAAACGGTTGCCTAAGGTTGGAAAACATTTTGGACGAAGCACTTCTCATCAAATGTCTAAAAAGGAAAGGGGCACTGTTATGTCACTCAAGGGTGCCCACCTAGGGGGGAGGGGAGCAGGGCCATTAAATTTCTTTTGGGGAGGGGGTGCCCTTTCTCTTGGGGGGGGGGGCTCCCCTGTGCCACTGTATTAATTAGAATCAGTGTTGAATTTACCAATAAGCTAAACAAGCTATAGCTTTAGGTGAACTTTCTGAATGTAAGAGGGTGTTACTTTCTCATTAGTATTTATTTTTTAAATATTTCCACCATTTCTTTTAAAGAATTTTATGCATTGTTTAATCTAGATAATTTTTCAATTGATTCAGCGTTGTGTTTGTCGGTAGGTAAAAGGGATAATCAAAACTAACGGGGTCGAAAAATAAAATATGTAACCGAAAGTCGATGTGAGCAAGTGATAGACTTTGTGTCATATCGTTTCTTCTCTCTCGCTTTTCCTCTCTGTCAATAAATATCAACGATTTGTTGAACCAAGGGCAATTTTTCTTTTGTATTGCCTTAATTTTCAAAAGAGTGCATAAGTTTAAAACATTTCTGTATTTTGTTCTATAATTTTTGCTGATGTTTTTGTAGTTCAAATTACCTCTTAAAAGACCTCAAAATGCAGAATTTTTTAATGCATTTTTCAAAAACATTTACGGGGGAGAAACGACCGGACCCCCTCAAATTTGAGGTATTCTACCTTCAACTCAAAGGAGGTCCCTGTATAACTGTCCTGAAAACCCTCCTCGTCCAAGGTAAAAAAAATAAAATAAAAAAATAAAAAGACAGTATAACAAAACATTTTTTAAAAACACATTCACGGCTATATCGCTATATGTGCCAGAGGAAAAGACACATTGTTTGGAAAAAAACTTAAAAAATAGCCTGTTTTGCTACTAATATAATGTTGTCCGAGCTACGAAAAAGGTCCCCCATACTTAAACTAGCCTAAGGCCCACTAAGTCAAAATCCAGCCCTGTATACAAGAATCTCTTTTTAATAACATTACAAAGTTTGATTAAGAAGAAGCAGAGCAAAGCAATTTTAATTGAGAAAAAAAAACTTTCAGTTAAAAAAAAAGAACAAAAACACCTTTTTATTAGACCTAGACCCATTGGCAATATTTAGGATATTTATGTAAAAGCAGAGTGAAGAAAGAGGAGATTCAAGTAAAAAGTTAGGTGCCCTGAAGAAAGTTGCATAGCGGCCCATAAATCCTGTTGACGGCCCTAAGTACAATTTTACTTACTTTATAAATACTGTTTAAAAATTAAGGTAAGTCATAATCGTCTAAGTGAGTCAGTCCTTGTCATTATTGAAATCTAAATAATAGAGTCATCAAAAGTTTTGGAAAAATTTGCTGAAATTTAGTAAAAGTCTATAAAAACCTAACAAAGATTGGTAAAATCGTAAAAATCCATTAACAGTAAAAACTGACGAATTCGTAAAAATTACGAAAAAAACAAACAAAAATTTGCAGGTAAGAGTGAATTACAAACGGGGCTAAATTTGCCTATAAGATAAACAAACTATTGCTTAGGGCCCCTGCGTTGAAGTGGGTCCCTAACTCTCAAAAATATTTATGATTCGTTCCTTAAAAGATGGAAATTGCTTGAAAAAACTAATTTCATTTTTAAGTACTTGAAAGCTTTGAATATTTGGAAACGTGTGGCTACAAACCTTGAATTTTAAAATTTCTAACAAATGGTAGAGGGGTGGAATGCCAAAATATGTCAAATTCAGCTCCTTGCCACATCCTGTATTAAAAATGTAAAAATCATGATTCTCACATTAATAACATTATTTGAAATAAATTTTTGTGACTCATGTATTTCATATCTTGCTATTTATTCAATCCCGGATGCAGTATTTTGGAAATTCTTTTGTATTGATTGCTTTTATCTTACTTCTTCTGCATATTGTCTATCCGTTTAGCACGGAAAAAAATACGCACTACTTCTATTAGTTTTCTGCCCTACTTGCAACTGAAGAAAAGTTGTTATCATGAGAAATCTATAGTTTCTTTTTTCTTTTAAATTTAAAATAGCTATTTCTCACAAAATTAGAACAGGACTAAAAATTTACAATAGAACACTAAAATATCAGAAACTGGAAAGTACAAATGAAGAGCGTTAAATAATTTTATTTATTCTAGAGTCCTTGAAAATAATTAGATAAGTCTTTGAAAATCCTAAGCAAAGTGGGCTCCAATTTCTACTGTATATTGTTAATCTGTTTAGCTAGGGGAAAAAAATGATACACTACCTCTATTTCTTTTCCTTTTCTGCACTACTTATAATTAAAAAAAAAAGTTATGAGAAATCTATAGTTTATTTTTTCTTTCAAACTTAAAATTACATATTGTTCAAACTTACAAAGTTTGAACAATACAACTGTACAATCTAGTTATCAATTTCTATGTCTATCCAATTAACCTTTATAAGGCTTCAAACTGCAGAATTTTATATCCATTTTACAAAATTTTCTCTGGGGGAGAAACCCCCGGCCCCCTAAAATTGAAGATATTCTATTATCCACTTAAAAGGGAGCCCTGCGTCACTCTCTTGATACCAGCTGCCTCTCTTAAGGTCAATTCAAAAAGGACCTCATGAAAACACACATTAATGAAAACGACACACAGAAAAGTAAAGCATGGACTTAGGCATCACAGGAAACAGACAAAAACATGGGAGTGGGGAAAATAAAAATGTTGCTAAAAAAAAAATCCTGCCCCCCCAGGAACTCAGTCCTAAATCCGCCTATGTTTTTGATGCACCAAACGCAAGCGTGTGATTCTTATCGTTATCTTGATAAAAAACAAAGTTGTTCCTAACTACCAAATTTTGGGCTAATAGTTTAAAATTGTTTTTTAAAACATTTAAATGAACAGCGTGATTCATTATTTCATCAAAAAATTCCAAATTTCCAAGTTCTGATGCTGATATGCACCCTCACACAAAAACACCTTCACCGTCCTGATTAACTGATCCAACTAAGTTCTTAAGATTAAATTCCTCATTTTTTTCTTCCATGTACAATTATACAACAATTTAACCCAAATTGTTGAATTTATTTTCTTCTATAAATAAGACGTTGTTCCAAAACGTTTTGAGCTTATTTATCATTGATTTTACGACGGAAAGCGTTAGCTTACTGTTTTTCGCACGAACAAGAAAATTTTTGCGGGAAGAGATCCCATTTAATCCAGCTAATCAGAGAAGTTGGCGAACAATTTTAGGTGAAAATTAAACGTAAAATGTTTCATTCAATTCTGCAGAAACTTTTTCAGTTCTGAAATGTGTATTTTTCATATTTTTCTTAACTGTAAACCTCCGATCACGCTTTGTTAACTTTGCCAGTTGACCTTTTCTTACCTTGTTTTCGATCCGATTCTTGTCTTTAAAGCATTTTTTCAGGCACTTCACTATAGAATGGTATAACTTAACTAATTTAGAGACATTTCAAACCAATTTACGGCTACTGTGAGGGGAAAAAAAATCAAATTTCGAATCGTGTTTGTAGTTTTCTGCGCATACCTGCCATTTTAAAATAATAAGCAGAATATTGGGGAATAAATAAACAAAAAATTAAAGGCAAATGACTTTACATTACAATGCAAAAATAATAAAAAAAACACATGTGATTACAGTGTCATTACAATGCAAAAATAATTAAAAAAAACACATGTGATAATTTTAATTACGAATTTATTCGAAAATATTTCAGTGTACGATGACTTTTGTGGCATATTTTTTCTCTGTCTCTCCGTTCTTTGACAAATTTCAAAAACAAATCTGGCAATATTCTGAAAAAAACTACTGGGTTTTATTCAGAAAGGCATTGGAATGGTGTGAAAAAAAAATTGGACTTCATATTCGATTTTAGTTTTGCGTTATTTTGGTTTTACTACAAAATTTCCAGGTGTACGAACACTTTTGGGAGCCACTGTATAATCGAGACTCCGCGAGGGGTTCTTCGAAAGAACCGCAGGTACCTCCATCCCACAACGGTGCCAAAATCGTTCTCCTGGGATAGTGAAGACGCCCCTATGAAGGAGGACAGTGCTCCTGACTCTACAGTGGGGTATGGCAGCTCCCGGGTAAAAGATTCCACCAGTAATCCAGTGGACATTACCCATTCTCCTAGTGGCGTTCCTGACATTATACCATATAAGACTCGGAGTGGTAGGACTGTTCATGCGCCGTCCAGACTGAACACTTTTAGGGGGAGATGTAATGTAAGTTGGTGCATTTGGCATCATCCGATGAAGGGTCTTATCGGGGACTCTGGGTTCAAGACTAGGGTTTTTTTTTTTTTATTGATGTAGAATTGCTGTAAGCTGAATGTATCGTGTGCTTGTGTTGTCCAGTGTAATAAACGTATTTAAAGCACTTGTGAGTAATATTACAGGTACTGTTGACATTTAACATTTCAAAGTAGGAATTAATAGTTATGCAAAACAAAACTTTTGACTACAGAAGTCAAATCCAGATACATTTCAGAATTTTCTATCATTTCCATATTTTTCATTCAAACAAAAATTCTCATGGTTCTGTACAACGATTTTTTCTCCTGGAAGGCCGTGCCACCTCCAGAGAGATGCCTGAAAGAAACACTGTAAGTTATCATGAATGACTAACTGGAAAAATGTCAACATTTGCCAGTGATTGTCAATATATGTAAAGCAAAAAAAAAAAAAAAAAAAAAACCCTGGTGAATGACCAAATATTCCTATTAAACCACCAAGTGACTGTTGAAATTCTCCAATTTCTGCCTTTCACAGTGTAACATATATTCTAATTAGCAAGAATTTCCCCAAGAGTATATCAAATCAAATATAAAAAATATTTATTTATTAAAGTACAAAAAAGTTTATAGCTTTTGGATTTGACTGTCGCAGACAGTTCAAAGAAAAAAGAAAAAAAGAATGTTGTTTACTTGAACTACGTTATATAGTATTAAAACAAATTCTCTCTTGTACATATACAATACATGTGTCGGTAATATAACATCGATAAATGACCTCTTAGTCATTAATTACAGCAATTATTTGATTTAAAAAAATTCCAATTGTAACACATCAATATCAATTAGCAGCTGTTAATATCATTATCAACTGTCATGGTAACGATGTTGCATGGAGATAAATAATGCAATAGGCAGATTATTTTATAGTTGAATGGAAATTTTAATGAGCGTCCCCCCTCCTCCCATGTATAGTAAATTTATAAATAGTCTATATATAGTAAAGTTCAACTGATGATTAGCCAAATTTGAAGATATAATTTGCTTTTTTGTTAAATGCCCAAATGCTTCTATTAGTTCTACGTTACCGTAACTTGGTCTAAATATCTCATACAAGTCGAAACAACTACGCTTTAAATTAAGAATAATTTCGAATTAACCTTAGAAATAGATTTCCAGTAGCTAAATTGCTAAAAGCAAAGACTTCTCATTAGAATATGTTAAATAAAACATTTTAATAACGTCAAATGTGTAATTGGCAAAGCAGCTGATGAAAAAAATTACCATCATTGGCATACAAGAATTCAATTTACTTGTCAGTTCACTTTACTTATATACATTGATACATTTAATTCATACTAAAAACTTGTCCACAACATTTTCCTTAAACCATTTTAAACTAATAGATAGATGATCAGCATCAATTTCTAAGAAATGAAGTTTACCCTTTTGATCCATTTCTTTTAATCCAAGCCAATCTTCTTTGTACAATTCTGTGTCCTGGAGCTTCAAAATATCATTGGACTGACCTGGTTTATAATATCCAAACCATTCAGATTCTTTTGGATCCACCATATGATCTTGAAGAAACATGATCATCACAAAGTTCTCAAGTTTTTTCAAGTTTGTTTTGTAAGTTTCGTTTCTAACACGTTCATTGTTGATGTCTGCTAGAAAAATACTCTTAGCCTTATATTCATCTTCGTGAAGAGGATCATGCCAATACTGTGCTTGAACCAAGTGCTTCTGAATCCAATCAACATAAGCTCCTATGTTAAGCAACTTCCTCACATAATCACACAAAGTTGCATTTTCGCCAGGACATCTAGGAAATCCATAAACGCCTTGGTGCTGTCCACCAAATGTAATTAAAGTTTTCATAGCAGGATTTGGGCATCTTTGGGCAACAGCTCGAAGAAATTGACCCCCTTGAGAAAACCCAATTGCATTATATCCATTTCTCAACAATGTGTCATTTTTTATCTCATTGCATGCCAGATCAATTTGATCATTTGAATTCATAAGAAAACTGTTCTCCATTTCTTCTAGG
Organism: Uloborus diversus; assembly: GCF_026930045.1. Lineage (NCBI taxonomy): Eukaryota > Metazoa > Arthropoda > Arachnida > Araneae > Uloboridae > Uloborus > Uloborus diversus. Next base: position 94,695,927 of record NC_072735.1, read on the forward strand.
AAATTTGAACCGATTTTCAGAGACTTGACGTAAACTCCTGGAATACTTTGGTGTAGGAACTTGACTATTGAACCCATACTCATAGGATTACAGCAAGTGTCACCCATACCATGCCATATTACAATGGGGACTGGAGCTGACTCAATATCATTATTCTCAAAAACATCGTTCTCAAAAGGACTTTGCAAAGCTATCGAATATTTGAGGATACCAAGAAATAACACAGCACAAAAATTCGCTTTGTTATGCATGGTTTCTTTTGTTAATATTAAAACTTTACAACATTAAAAGCTTTGAAAATGAATTCACTGATAACACTATCAATTTAAGCTTAATTTTTTATCGAAATAGCTGTATCTGTCATGTTAATACTTCCGTGGATTCACGTGAGGTTCTAGTTGTTTTGTTTTTATTTTGATTTGATTCAGTGCAAAAAACAGTTAAAGTTGTCCATTTAAAAAGAAAGTAGGCGTGCTCAACCGGTAGCGACCAGTTGAT